>NW_027136966.1:300000-462015 GCF_040869045.1 Eurosta solidaginis
AGAAACAACGTTTGACAACCTTTAAACAGTTTTAATAACTATCTCAAAAATTTTCGCTCTGATGCAAACAACTGATGAGTTATCTACTTAAATTTGTTGAACAAAGCGACTTACGTATTTTAAGCATGCTAACCTTTAGCCCGGTAAGCAAATTAAAAAAAAACGCAATATGTAGGCTACACGAGAACGGAGACGTCGAGTAACCAAAACAAATGCGTTAAACAAATTCGTACACGTTATTTATCAATTTAACTCTAGAATTAAAGGATGTACAACGAGAAACAACGTTTGACAACCTTTAAACAGTTTTAATAACTATCTCAAAAATTGTCGCTCTGATGCAAACAACTGATGAGTTATCTACTTAAATTTGTTGAACAAAACGACTTACGTATTTTAAGCATGCTAACCTTTAGCCCGGTAAGCAAATTAAAAAAAAAACGCAATATGTAGGCTACACGAGAACGGAGACGTCGAGTAACCAAAACAAATGCGTTAAACAAATTCGTACACGTTATTTATCAATTTAACATTAGAATTAAAGGATATACAACGAGAAACAACGTTTGACAACCTTTAAACAGTTTTAATAACTATCTCAAAAATTGTCGCTCTGATGCAAACAACTGATGAGTTATCTACTTAAATTTGTTGAACAAAACGACTTACATATTTTAAGCATGCTAACCTTTAGCCCGGTAAGCAAATTAAAAAAAAAAACGCAATATGTAGGCTACACGAGAACGGAGACGTCGAGTAACCAAAACAAATGCGTTAAACAAATTCGTACACGTTATTTATCAATTTAACTCTAGAATTAAAGGATGTACAACGAGAAACAACGTTTGACAACCTTTAAACAGTTTTAATAACTATCTCAAAAATTGTCGCTCTGATGCAAACAACTGATGAGTTATCTACTTAAATTTGTTCAACAAAACGACTTACGTATTTTAAGCATGCTAACCTTTAGCCCGGTAAGCAAATTAAAAAAAAAACGCAATATGCAGGCTACACGCGAACGGAGACGTCGAGTAACCAAAACAAATGCGTTAAACAAATTCGTACAAGTTATTTATCAATTTAACATTAGAATTAAAGGATATACAACGAGAAACAACGTTTGACAACCTTTAAACAGTTTTAATAACTATCTCAAAAATTGTCGCTCTGATGCAAACAACTGATGAGTTATCTACTTAAATTTGTTGAACAAAACGACTTACATATTTTAAGCATGCTAACCTTTAGCCCGGTAAGCAAATTAAAAAAAAAACGCAATATGTAGGCTACACGAGAACGGAGACGTCGAGTAACCAAAACAAATGCGTTAAACAAATTCGTACACGTTATTTATCAATTTAACTCTAGAATTAAAGGATGTACAACGAGAAACAACGTTTGACAACCTTTAAATAGTTTTAATAACTATCTCAAAAATTTTCGCTCTGATGCAAACAACTGATGAGTTATCTACTTAAATTTGTTGAACAAAACGACTTACGTATTTTAAGCATGCTAACCTTTAGCCCGGTAAGCAAATTAAAAAAAAACGCAATATGTAGGCTGCACGAGAACGGAGACGTCGAGTAACCAAAACAAATGCGTTAAACAAATTCGTACACGTTATTTATCAATTTAACTCTAGAATTAAAGGATATACAACGAGAAACATCGCTTGACAACCTTTAAACAGTTTTAGTAACTATCTCAAAAATTGTCGCTCTGATGCAAACAACTGATGAGTTATCTACTTAAATTTGTTGAACAAAACGACTTACGTATTTTAAGCATGCTAACCTTTAGCCCGGTAAGCAAATTAAAAAAAAAACGCAATATGTAGGCTACACGAGAACGGAGACGTCGAGTAACCAAAACAAATGCGTTAAACAAATTCGTACACGTTATTTATCAATTTAACTCTAGAATTAAAGGATGTACAACGAGAAACAACGTTTGACAACCTTTAAAGAGTTTTAATAACTATCTCAAAAATTGTCGCTCTGATGTAAACAACTGATGAGTTATCTACTTAAATTTGTTGATCAAAACGACTTACGTATTTTAAGCATGCTAACCTTTAGCCCGGTAAGCAAATTAAAAAAAAAACGCAATATGTAGGTTACACGAGAACGGAGACGTCGAGTAACCAAAACAAATGCGTTAAACAAATTCGTACACGTTATTTATCAATTTAACTCTAGAATTAAAGGATGTACAACGAGAAACAACGTTTGACAACCTTTAAACAGTTTTAATAACTATCTCAAAAATTGTCGCTCTGATGCAAACAACTGATAGTTATCTACTGAAATTTGTTGAACACAACGACTTACGTATTTTAAGCATGCTAACCTTTAGGCCGGTAAGCAAATTAAAAAAAAAACGCAATATGTAGGCTACACGAGAACGGAGACGTCGAGTAACCAAAACAAATGCGTTAAACAAATTCGTACACGTTATTTATCAATTTAACTCTAGAATTAAAGGATGTACAACGAGAAACAACGTTTGACAACCTTTAAACAGTTTTAATAACTATCTCAAAAATTGTCGCTCTGATGTAAACAACTGATGAGTTATCTACTTAAATTTGTTGATCAAAACGACTTACGTATTTTAAGCATGCTAACCTTTAGCCCGGTAAGCAAATTAAAAAAAAAACGCAATATGTAGGTTACACGAGAACGGAGACGTCGAGTAACCAAAACAAATGCGTTGAACAAATTCGTACACGTTATTTATCAATTTAACTCTAGAATTAAAGGATGTACAACGAGAAACAACGTTTGACAACCTTTAAACAGTTTTAATAACTATCTCAAAAATTTTCGCTCTGATGCAAACAACTGATGAGTTATCTACTTAAATTTGTTGAACAAAGCGACTTACGTATTTTAAGCATGCTAACCTTTAGCCCGGTAAGCAAATTAAAAAAAAAACGCAATATGTAGGCTACACGAGAACGGAGACGTCGAGTAACCAAAACAAATGCGTTAAACAAATTCGTACACGTTATTTATCAATTTAACTCTAGAATTAAAGGATGTACAACGAGAAACAACGTTTGACAACCTTTAAACAGTTTTAATAACTATCTCAAAAATTGTCGCTCTGATGCAAACAACTGATGAGTTATCTACTTAAATTTGTTGAACAAAACGACTTACGTATTTTAAGCATGCTAACCTTTAGCCCGGTAAGCAAATTAAAAAAAAAAACGCAATATGTAGGCTACACGAGAACGGAGACGTCGAGTAACCAAAACAAATGCGTTAAGCAAATTCGTACATGTTATTTATCAATTTAACATTAGAATTAAAGGATATACAACGAGAAACAACGTTTGACAACCTTTAAACAGTTTTGATAACTATCTCAAAAATTGTCGCTCTGATGCAAACAACTGATGAGTTATCTACTTAAATTTGTTGAACAAAACGACTTACATATTTTAAGCATGCTAACCTTTAGCCCGGTAAGCAAATTAAAAAAAAAACGCAATATGTAGGCTACACGAGAACGGAGACGTCGAGTAACCAAAACAAATGCGTTAAACAAATTCGTACACGTTATTTATCAATTTAACTCTAGAATTAAAGGATGTACAACGAGAAACAACGTTTGACAACCTTTAAACAGTTTTAATAACTATCTCAAAAATTGTCTCTCTGATGCAAACAACTGATGAGTTATCTACTTAAATTTGTTGAACAAAACGACTTACGTATTTTAAGCATGCTAACCTTTAGCCCGGTAAGCAAATTAAAAAAAAACGCAATATGTAGGCTACACGAGAACGGAGACGTCGAGTAACCAAAACAAATGCGTTAAACAAATTCGTACACGTTATTTATCAATTTAACTCTAGAATTAAAGGACGTACAACGAGAAACAACGTTTGACAACCTTTAAACAGTTTTAATAACTATCTCAAAAATTGTCGCTCTGATGCAAACAACTGATGAGTTATCTACTTAAATTTGTTGAATAAAACGACTTACGTATTTTAAGCATGCTAACCTTTAGCCCGTTAAGCAAATTAAAAAAAAACGCAATATGTAGGCTACACGAGAACGGAGACGTCGAGTAACCAAAACAAATGCGTTAAACAAATTCGTACACGTTATTTATCAATTTAACTCTAGAATTAAAGGATGTACAACGAGAAACAACGTTTGACAACCTTTAAACAGTTTTAATAACTATCTCAAAAATTGTCGCTCTGATGTAAACAACTGATGAGTTATCTAATTAAATTTGTTGAACAAAACGACTTACGTATTTTAAGCATGCTAACCTTTAGCCCGGTAAGCAAATTAAAAAAAAAACGCAATATGTAGGCTACACGAGAACGGAGACGTCGAGTAACCAAAACAAATGCGTTAAACAAATTCGTACACGTTATTTATCAATTTAACTCTAGAATTAAAGGATATACAACGAGAAACAACGTTTGACAACCTTTAAACAGTTTTAATAACTATCTCAAAAATTGTCGCTCTGATGCAAACAACTGCTGAGTTATCTACTCAAATTTGTTGAACAAAACGACTTACGTATTTTAAACATGCTAACCTTTAGCCCGGTAAGCAAATTAAAAAAAAAAACGCAATATGTAGGCTACACGAGAACGGAGACGTCGAGTAACCAAAACAAATGCGTTGAACAAATTCGTACATGTTATTTATCAATTTAACTCTAGAATTAAAGGATATACAACGAGAAACAACGTTTGACAACCTTTAAACAGTTTTAATAACTATCTCAAAAATTGTCGCTCTGATGCAAACAACTGATGAGTTATCTACTTAAATTTGTTGAACAAAACGACTTACATATTTTAAGCATGCTAACCTTTAGCCCGGTAAGCAAATTAAAAAAAAAACGCAATATGTAGGCTACACGAGAACGGAGACGTCGAGTAACCAAAACAAATGCGTTAAACAAATTCGTACACGTTATTTATCAATTTAACTCTAGAATTAAAGGATGTACAACGAGAAACAACGTTTGACAACCTTTAAATAGTTTTAATAACTATCTCAAAAATTTTCGCTCTGATGCAAACAACTGATGAGTTATCTACTTAAATTTGTTGAACAAAGCGACTTACGTATTTTAAGCATGCTAACCTTTAGCCCGGTAAGCAAATTAAAAAAAAAACGCAATATGTAGGCTGCACGAGAACGGAGACGTCGAGTAACCAAAACAAATGCGTTAAACAAATTCGTACACGTTATTTATCAATTTAACTCTAGAATTAAAGGATGTACAACGAGAAACAACGTTTGACAACCTTTAAACAGTTTTAATAACTATCTCAAAAATTGTCGCTCTGATGCAAACAACTGATGAGTTATCTACTTAAATTTGTTGAACAAAACGACTTACGTATTTTAAGCATGCTAACCTTTAGCCCGGTAAGCAAATTAAAAAAAAAACGCAATATGCAGGCTACACGAGAACGCAGACGTCGAGTAACCAAAACAAATGCGTTAAACAAATTCGTACACGTTATTTATCAATTTAACTCTAGAATTAAAGGATATACAACGAGAAACATCGCTTGACAACCTTTAAACAGTTTTAATAACTATCTCAAAAATTGTTGCTCTGATGCAAACAACTGATGAGTTATCTACTTAAATTTGTTGAACACAACGACTTACGTATTTTAAGCATGCTAACCTTTAGCCCGGTAAGCAAATTAAAAAAAAAACGCAATATGTAGGCTACACGAGAACGGAGACGTCGAGTAACCAAAACAAATGCGTTAAACAAATTCGTACACGTTATTTATCAATTTAACTCTAGAATTAAAGGATGTACAACGAGAAACAACGTTTGACAACCTTTAAAGAGTTTTAATAACTATCTCAAAAATTGTCGCTCTGATGTAAACAACTGATGAGTTATCTACTTAAATTTGTTGATCAAAACGACTTACGTATTTTAAGCATGCTAACCTTTAGCCCGGTATGCAAATTAAAAAAAAAACGCAATATGTAGGTTACACGAGAACGGAGACGTCGAGTAACCAAAACAAATGCGTTAAACAAATTCGTACACGTTATTTATCAATTTAACTCTAGAATTAAAGGATGTACAACGAGAAACAACGTTTGACAACCTTTAAACAGTTTTAATAACTATCTCAAAAATTGTCGCTCTGATGCAAACAACTGATAGTTATCTACTGAAATTTGTTGAACACAACGACTTACGTATTTTAAGCATGCTAACCTTTAGCCCGGTAAGCAAATTAAAAAAAAAACGCAATATGTAGGCTACACGAGAACGGAGACGTCGAGTAACCAAAACAAATGCGTTAAACAAATTCGTACACGTTATTTATCAATTTAACTCTAGAATTAAAGGATGTACAACGAGAAACAACGTTTGACAACCTTTAAACAGTTTTAATAACTATCTCAAAAATTGTCGCTCTGATGTAAACAACTGATGAGTTATCTACTTAAATTTGTTGATCAAAACGACTTACGTATTTTAAGCATGCTAACCTTTAGCCCGGTAAGCAAATTAAAAAAAAAACGCAATATGTAGGTTACACGAGAACGGAGACGTCGAGTAACCAAAACAAATGCGTTGAACAAATTCGTACACGTTATTTATCAATTTAACTCTAGAATTAAAGGATGTACAACGAGAAACAACGTTTGACAACCTTTAAACAGTTTTAATAACTATCTCAAAAATTTTCGCTCTGATGCAAACAACTGATGAGTTATCTACTTAAATTTGTTGAACAAAGCGACTTACGTATTTTAAGCATGCTAACCTTTAGCCCGGTAAGCAAATTAAAAAAAAAACGTAATATGTAGGCTACACGAGAACGGAGACGTCGAGTAACCAAAACAAATGCGTTAAACAAATTCGTACACGTTATTTATCAATTTAACTCTAGAATTAAAGGATGTACAACGAGAAACAACGTTTGACAACCTTTAAACAGTTTTAATAACTATCTCAAAAATTGTCGCTCTGATGCAAACAACTGATGAGTTATCTACTTAAATTTGTTGAACAAAACGACTTACGTATTTTAAGCATGCTAACCTTTAGCCCGGTAAGCAAATTAAAAAAAAAAACGCAATATGTAGGCTACACGAGAACGGAGACGTCGAGTAACCAAAACAAATGCGTTAAACAAATTCGTACACGTTATTTATCAATTTAACATTAGAATTAAAGGATATACAACGAGAAACAACGTTTGACAACCTTTAAACAGTTTTGATAACTATCTCAAAAATTGTCGCTCTGATGCAAACAACTGATGAGTTATCTACTTAAATTTGTTGAACAAAACGACTTACATATTTTAAGCATGCTAACCTTTAGCCCGGTAAGCAAATTAAAAAAAAAACGCAATATGTAGGCTACACGAGAACGGAGACGTCGAGTAACCAAAACAAATGCGTTAAACAAATTCGTACACGTTATTTATCAATTTAACTCTAGAATTAAAGGATGTACAACGAGAAACAACGTTTGACAACCTTTAAACAGTTTTAATAACTATCTCAAAAATTGTCTCTCTGATGCAAACAACTGATGAGTTATCTACTTAAATTTGTTGAACAAAACGACTTACGTATTTTAAGCATGCTAACCTTTAGCCCGGTAAGCAAATTAAAAAAAAACGCAATATGTAGGCTACACGAGAACGGAGACGTCGAGTAACCAAAACAAATGCGTTAAACAAATTCGTACACGTTATTTATCAATTTAACTCTAGAATTAAAGGACGTACAACGAGAAACAACGTTTGACAACCTTTAAACAGTTTTAATAACTATCTCAAAAATTGTCGCTCTGATGCAAACAACTGATGAGTTATCTACTTAAATTTGTTGAATAAAACGACTTACGTATTTTAAGCATGCTAACCTTTAGCCCGTTAAGCAAATTAAAAAAAAACGCAATATGTAGGCTACACGAGAACGGAGACGTCGAGTAACCAAAACAAATGCGTTAAACAAATTCGTACACGTTATTTATCAATTTAACTCTAGAATTAAAGGATGTACAACGAGAAACAACGTTTGACAACCTTTAAACAGTTTTAATAACTATCTCAAAAATTGTCGCTCTGATGTAAACAACTGGTGAGTTATCTAATTAAATTTGTTGAACAAAACGACTTACGTATTTTAAGCATGCTAACCTTTAGCCCGGTAAGCAAATTAAAAAAAAAACGCAATATGTAGGCTACACGAGAACGGAGACGTCGAGTAACCAAAACAAATGCGTTAAACAAATTCGTACACGTTATTTATCAATTTAACTCTAGAATTAAAGGATATACAACGAGAAACAACGTTTGACAACCTTTAAATAGTTTTAATAACTATCTCAAAAATTGTCGCTCTGATGCAAACAACTGCTGAGTTATCTACTCAAATTTGTTGAACAAAACGACTTACGTATTTTAAACATGCTAACCTTTAGCCCGGTAAGCAAATTAAAAAAAAAAACGCAATATGTAGGCTACACGAGAACGGAGACGTCGAGTAACCAAAACAAATGCGTTGAACAAATTCGTACATGTTATTTATCAATTTAACTCTAGAATTAAAGGATATACAACGAGAAACAACGTTTGACAACCTTTAAACAGTTTTAATAACTATCTCAAAAATTGTCGCTCTGATGCAAACAACTGATGAGTTATCTACTTAAATTTGTTGAACAAAACGACTTACGTATTTTAAGCATGCTAACCTTTAGCCCGGTAAGCAAATTAAAAAAAAAAACGCAATATGTAGGCTACACGAGAACGGAAACGTCGAGTAACCAAAACAAATGCGTTAAACAAATTCGTACACGTTATTTATCAATTTAACTCTAGAATTAAAGGATGTACAACGAGAAACAACGTTTGGCAACCTTTAAACAGTTTTAATAACTATCTCAAAAATTGTCGCTCTGATGCAAACAACTGATGAGTTATCTACTTAAATTTGTTGAAAAAAACGACTTACGTATTTTAAGCATGCTAACCTTTAGCCCGGTAAGCAAATTAAAAAAAAAACGCAATATGTAGGCTACACGAGAACGGAGACGTCGAGTAACCAAAACAAATGCGTTAAACAAATTCGTACACGTTATTTATCAATTTAATTCTAGAATTAAAGGATGTACAACGAGAAACAACGTTTGACAACCTTTAAACAGTTTTAATAACTATCTCAAAAATTTTCGCTTTGATGCAAACAACTGATGAGTTATCTACCTAAATTTGTTGAACAAAACGACTTACGTATTTGAAGCATGCTAACCTTTAGCCCGGTAAGCAAATTAAAAAAAAAAAAACGCAATATGTAGGCTCCACGAGAACGGAGACGTCGAGTAACCAAAACAAATGCGTTAAACATATTCGTACACGTTATTTATCAATTTAACTCTAGAATTAAAGGATATACAACGAGAAACAACGTTTGACAACCTTTAAACAGTTTTAATAACTATCTCAAAAATTGTCGCTCTGATGCAAACAACTGATGAGTTATCTACTTAAATTTGTTGAACAAAACGACTTACGTATTTTAAGCATGCTAACCTTTAGTCCGGTAAGCAAATTAAAAAAAAAAACGCAATATGTAGGCTACACGAGAACGGAGACGTCGAGTAACCAAAACAAATGCGTTAAACAAATTCGTACACGTTATTTATCAATTTAACATTAGAATTAAAGGATATACAACGAAAAACAACGTTTGACAACCTTTAAACAATTTTAATAACTATCTCAAAAATTGTCGTTCTGATGGAAACAACTGATGAGTTATCTACTTAAATTTGTTGAACAAAACGACTTACGTATTTTAAGCATGCTAACCTTTAGCCCGGTAAGCAAATTAAAAAAAAACGCAATATGTAGGCTACACGAGAACGGAGACGTCGAGTAACCAAACCAAATGCGTTAAACAAATTTGTACACGTTATTTATCAATTTAACTCTAGAATTAAAGGATGTACAACGAGAAACAACGTTTGACAACCTTTAAACAGTTTTAATAACTATCTCAAAAATTGTCGCTCTGATGCAAACAACTGATGAGTTATCTACTCAAATTTGTTGAACAAATCGACTTACGTATTTTAAGCATGCTAACCTTTAGCCCGGTGAGCAAATTAAAAAAAAAACGCAATATGTAGGCTACACGAGAACGGAGACGTCGAGCGACCAAAACAAATGCGTTAAACAAATTCGTACACGTTATTTATCAATTTAACATTAGAATTAAAGGACATACAACGAAAAACAACGTTTGACAACCTTTAAACAGTTTTAATAACTATCTGAAAAATTTTCGCTCTGATGCAAACAACTGATGAGTTATCTACTTAAATTTGTTGAACAAAACGACTTACGTATTTTAAGCATGCTAACCTTTAGCCCGGTAAGCAAATTAAAAAAAAAAACGCAATATGTAGGCTACACGAGAACGGAGACGTCGAGTAACCAAAACAAATGCGTTAAACAAATTCGTACACGTTATTTATCAATTTAACTCTAGAATTAAAGGATGTACAACGAGAAACAACGTTTGACAACCTTTAAACAGTTTTAATAACTATCTCAAAAATTGTCGCTCTGATGCAAACAACTGATGAGTTATCTACTCAAATTTGTTGAACAAAACGACTTACGTATTTTAAGCATGCTAACCTTTAGCCCGGTAAGCAAATTAAAAAAAAAACGCAATATGTAGGCTACACGAGAACGGAGACGTCGAGTAACCAAAACAAATGCGTTAAACAAATTCGTACACGTTATTTATCAATTTAACATTAGAATTAAAGGATATACAACGAGAAACAAAGTTTGACAACCTTTAAACAGTTTTAATAACTATCTCAAAAATTGTCGCTCTGATGCAAACAACTGATGAGTTATCTACTCAAATTTGTTGAACAAAACGACTTACGCATTTTAAGCATGCTAACCTTTAGCCCGGTAAGCAAATTAAAAAAAAAAACGCAATATGTAGGCTACACGAGAACGGAGACGTCGAGTAACCAAAACGAATGCGTTAAACAAATTCGTACACGTTATTTATCAATTTAACTCTAGAATTAAAGGATATACAACGAGAAACAACGTTTGACAACCTTTAAACAGTTTTAATAACTATCTCAAAAATTGTCGCTCTGATGCAAACAACTGATGAGTTATCTACTTAAATTTGTTGAACAAAACGACTTACGTATTTTAAGCATGCTAACCTTTAGCCCGGTAAGCAAATTAAAAAAAAAACGCAATATGTAGGCTACACGAGAACGGAGACGTCGAGTAACCAAAACAAATGCGTTAAACAAATTCGTACACGTTATTTATCAATTTAACTCTAGAATTAAAGGATATACAACGAGAAACAAGGTTTGACCCCCTTTAAACAGTTTTAATAACTATCTCAAAAATTGTCGCTCTGATGGAAACAACTGCTGAGTTATCTACTCAAATTTGTTGAACAAGACGACTTACGCATTTTAAACATGCTAACCTTTAGCCCGGTAAGCAAATTAAAAAAAAAAAACGCAATATGTAGGCTACACGAGAACGGAGACGTCGAGTAACCAAAACAAATGCGTTAAACAAATTCGTACACGTTATTTATCAATTTACCTCTAGAATTAAAGGATGTACAACGAGAAACAACGTTTGACAACCTTTAAACAGTTTTAATAACTATCTCAAAAATTGTCGCTCTGATGCAAACAACTGATGAGTTATCTACTTAAATTTGTTGAACAAAACGACTTACGTATTTTAAGCATGCTAACCTTTAGCCCGGTAAGCAAATTAAAAAAAAAAACGCAATATGTAGGCTACACGAGAACGGAGACGTCGAGTAAACAAAACAAATGCGTTAAACAAATTCGTACACGTTATTTATCAATTTAACTCTAGAATTAAAGGATATACAACGAGAAACAACGTTTGACAACCTTTAAACAGTTTTAATAACTATCTCAAAAATTGTCGCTCTGATGCAAACAACTGATGAGTTATCTACTTAAATTTGTTGAACAAAACGACCTACGTATTTTAAGCATGCTAACCTTTAGCCCGGTAAGCAAATTTAAAAAAAAACGCAATATGTAGGCTACACGAGAACGGAGACGTCGAGTAACCAAAACAAATGCGTTAAACAAATTCGTACACGTTATTTATCAATTTAACTCTAGAATTAAAGGATGTACAACGAGAAACAACGTTTGACAACCTTTAAACAGTTTTAATAACTATCTCAAAAATTGTCGCTCTGATGCAAACAACTGATGAGTTATCTACTTAAATTTGTTGAACAAAACGACTTACGTATTTTAAGCATGCTAACCTATAGCCCGGTAAGCAAATTAAAAAAAAAACGCAATATGTAGGCTACACGAGAACGGAGACGTCGAGTAACCAAAACAAATGCGTTAAACAAATTCGTACACGTTATTTATCAATTTAACATTGGAATTAAAGGATATACAACGAGACACAACGTTTGACAACCTTTAAACAGTTTTAATAACTATCTCAAAAATTGTCGCTCTGATGCAAACAACTGATGAGTTATCTACTCCAATTTCTTGAACAAAACGACTTACGTATTTTAAGCATGCTAACCTTTAGCCCGGTAAGCAAATTAAAAAAAAAAACCCAATATGTAGGCTACACGAGAACGGAGACGTCGAGTAACCAAAACAAATGCGTTAAACAAATTCGTACACGTTATTTATCAATTTAACTCTAGAATTAAAGGAATATACAACGAGAAACATCGCTTGACAACCTTTAAACAGTTTTAATAACTATCTCAAAAATTGTCGCTCTGATGCAAACAACTGATGAGTTATCTACTTAAATTTGTTGAACAAAACGACTTACGTATTTTAAGCATGCTAACCTTTAGCCCGGTAAGAAAATTAAAAAAAAAACCCAATATGTAGGCTACACGAGAACGGAGACTTCGAGTAACCAAAACAAATGCGTTAAACAAATTCGTACACGTTATTTATCAATTTAACTCTAGAATTAAAGGATGTACAACGAGAAACAACGTTTGACAACCTTTAAACAGTTTTAATAACTATCTCAAAAATTGTCGCTCTGATGTAAACAACTGATGAGTTATCTACTTAAATTTTGTTGAACAAAACGACTTACGTATTTTAAGCATGCTAACCTTTAGCCCGGTAAGCAAATTAAAAAAAAAAACGCAATATGTAGGCTACACGAGAACGGAGACGTCGAGTAACCAAAACAAATCCGTTAAACAAATTCGTACACGTTATTTATCAATTTAACTCTAGAATTAAAGGATATACAACGAGAAACAACGTTTGACAACCTTTAAACAGTTTTAATAACTATCTCAAAAATTGTCGCTCTGATGCAAACAACTGATGAGTTATCTACTTAAATTTGTTGAACAAAACGACCTACGTATTTTAAGCATGCTAACCTTTAGCCCGGTAAGCAAATTAAAAAAAAAAACGCAATATGTAGGCTACACGAGAACGGAGACGTCGAGTAACCAAAACAAGTGCGTTAAACAAATTCGTACACGTTATTTATCAATTTAACTCTAGAATTAAAGGATGTACAACGAGAAACAACGTTTGACAACCTTTAAACAGTTTTAATAACTATCTCAAAAATTTTCGCTCTGATGCAAACAACTGATGAGTTATCTACTTAAATTTGTTGAACAAAACGACTTACGTATTTTAAGCATGCTAACCTTTAGCCCGGTAAGCAAATTAAAAAAAAACGCAATATGTAGGCTTCACGAGAACGGAGACGTCGAGTAACCAAAACAAATGCGTTAAAACAAATTCGTACACGTTATTTATCAATTTAACATTAGAATTAAAGGATATACAACGAGAAACAACGTTTGACAACCTTTAAACAGTTTTAATAACTATCTCAAAAATTGTCGCTCTGATGCAAACAACTGATGAGTTATCTACTCAAATTTGTTGAACAAAACGACTTACGTATTTTAAGCATGCTAACCTTTAGCCCGGTAAGCAAATTAAAAAAAAAACGCAATATGTAGGCTACACGAGAACGGAGACGTCGAGTAACCAAAACAAATGCGTTAAACAAATTCGTACACGTTATTTATCAATTTAACTCTAGAATTAAAGGATATACAACGAGAAACATCGCTTGACAACCTTTAAACAGTTTTAATAACTATCTCAAAAATTGTCGCTCTGATGCAAACAACTGATGAGTTATCTACTTAAATTTGTTGAACAAAACGACTTACGTATTTTAAGCATGCTAACCTTTAGCCCGGTAAGCAAATTAAAAAAAAAACGCAATATGTAGGCTACACGAGAACGGAGACGTCGAGTAACCAAAACAAATGCGTTAAACAAATTCGTACACGTTATTTATCAATTTAACTCTAGAATTAAAGGATGTACAACGAGAAACAACGTTTGACAACCTTTAAACAGTTTTAATAACTATCTCAAAAATTGTCGCTGTGATGCAAACAACTGATAGTTATCTACTGAAATTTGTTGAACATAACGACTTACGTATTTTAAGCATGCTAACCTTTAGCCCGGTAAGCAAATTAAAAAAAAAACGCAATATGTAGGCTACACGAGAACGGAGACGTCGAGTAACCAAAACAAATGCGTTAAACAAATTCGTACACGTTATTTATCAATTTAACATTAGAATTAAAGGATATACAACGAGAAACAACGTTTGACAACCTTTAAACAGTTTTAATAACTATCTCAAAAATTGTCGCTCTGATGCAAACAACTGATGAGTTATCTACTTAAATTTGTTGAACAAAACGACTTACGTATTTTAAGCATGCTAACCTTTAGCCCGGTAAGCAAATTAAAAAAAAACGCAATATGTAGGCTACACGAGAACGGAGACGTCGAGTAACCAAAACAAATGCGTTAAACAAATTCGTACACGTTATTTATCAATTTAACTCTAGAATTAAAGGATGTACAACGAGAAACAACGTTTGACAACCTTTAAACAGTTTTAATAACTATCTTGTCGCTCTGATGCAAACAACTGATGAGTTATCTACTCAAATTTGTTGAACAAAACGACTTACGTATTTTAAGAATGCTAACCTTTAGCCCGGTAAGCAAATAAAAAAAAAACGCAATATGTAGGCTACACGAGAACGGAGACGTCGAGTAACCAAAACAAATGCGTTAAACAAATTCGTACACTTTATTTATCAATTTAACTCTAGAATTAAAGGATGTACAACGAGAAACAACGTTTGACAACCTTTAAACAGTTTTAATAACTATCTCAAAATTTTTCGCTCTGATGCAAACAACTGATGAGTTATCTACTTAAATTTGTTGAACAAAACGACTTACGTATTTTAAGCATGCTAACCTTTAGCCCGGTAAGCAAAGTAAAAAAAAAACGCAATATGTAGGCTACACGAGAACGGAGACGTCGAGTAACCAAAACAAATGCGTTAAACAAATTCGTACACGTTATTTATCAATTTAACTCTAGAATTAAAGGATGTACAACGAGAAACAACGTTTGACAACCTTTAAACAGTTTTAATAACTATCTCAAAAATTGTCGCTCTGATGCAAACAACTGATGAGTTATCTACTTAAATTTGTTGAACAAAACGACTTACGTATTTTAAGCAAGCTAACCTTTAGCCCGGTAAGCAAATTAAAAAAAAAACGCAATATGTAGGCTACACGAGAACGGAGACGTCGAGTAACCAAAACAAATGCGTTAAACAAATTCGTACACGTTATTTATCAATTTAACATTAGAATTAAAGGATATACAACGAGAAACAACGTTTGACAACCTTTAAACAGTTTTAATAACTATCTCAAAAATTGTCGCTCTGATGCAAACAACTGATGAGTTATCTACTTAAATTTGTTGAACAAAACGACTTACATATTTTAAGCATGCTAACCTTTAGCCCGGTAAGCAAATTAAAAAAAAAAACGCAATATGTAGGCTACACGTGAACGGAGACGTCGAGTAACCAAAACAAATGCGTTAAACAAATTCGTACACGTTATTTATCAATTTAACTCTAGAATTAAAGGATGTACAAGGAGAAACAACGTTTGACAACCTTTAAACAGTTTTAATAACTATCTCCAAAATTTTCGCTCTGATGCAAACAACTGATGAGTTATCTACTTAAATTTGTTGAACAAAACGACTTACGTATTTTAAGCATGCTAACCTTTAGCCCGGTAAGCAAATTAAAAAAAAAAACGCAATATGTAGGCTACACGAGAACGGAGACGTCGAGTAACCAAAACAAATGCGTTAAACAAATTCGTACACGTTATTTATCAATTTAACTCTAGAATCAAAGGATGTGCAACGAGAAACAACGTTTGACAACCTTTAAACAGTTTTAATAACTATCTCAAAAATTGTCGCTCTGATGCAAACAACTGATGAGTTATCTACTTAAATTTGTTGAACAAAACGACTTACGTATTTTAAGCATGCTAACCTTTAGCCCGGTAAGCAAATTAAAAAAAAAACGCAATATGTAGGCTACACGAGAACGGAGACGTCGAGTAACCAAAACAAATGCGTTAAACAAATTCGTACACGTTATTTATCAATTTAACATTAGAATTAAAGGATATACAACGAGAAACAACGTTTGACAACCTTTAAACAGTTTTAATAACTATCTCAAAAATTGTCGCTCTGATGCAAACAACTGATGAGTTATCTACTTAAATTTGTTGAACAAAACGACTTACATATTTTAAGCATGCTAACCTTTAGCCCGGTAAGCAAATTAAAAAAAAAAACGCAATATGTAGGCTACACGAGAACGGAGACGTCGAGTAACCAAAACAAATGCGTTAAACAAATTCGTACACGTTATTTATCAATTTAACTCTAGAATTAAAGGATGTACAAGGAGAAACAACGTTTGACAACCTTTAAACAGTTTTAATAACTATCTCCAAAATTTTCGCTCTGATGCAAACAACTGATGAGTTATCTACTTAAATTTGTTGAACAAAACGACTTACGTATTTTAAGCATGCTAACCTTTATCCCGGTAAGCAAATTAAAAAAAAAAACGCAATATGTAGGCTACACGAGAACGGAGACGTCGAGTAACCAAAACAAATGCGTTAAACAAATTCGTACACGTTATTTATCAATTTAACTCTAGAATCAAAGGATGTGCAACGAGATACAACGTTTGACAACCTTTAAACAGTTTTAATAACTATCTCAAAAATTGTCGCTCTGATGCAAACAACTGATGAGTTATCTACTTAAATTTGTTGAACAAAACGACTTACGTATTTTAAGCATGCTAACCTTTAGCCCGGTAAGCAAATTAAAAAAAAACGCAATATGTAGGCTACACGAGAACGGAGACGTCGAGTAACCAAAACAAATGCGTTAAACAAATTCGTACACGTTATTTATCAATTTAACTCTAGAATTAAAGGATGTACAACGAGAAACAACGTTTGACAACCTTTAAACAGTTTTAATAACTATCTCAAAAATTGTCGCTCTGATGTAAACAACTGATGAGTTATCTACTTAAATTTGTTGAACAAAACGACTTACGTATTTTAAGCATGCTAACTTTTAGCCCGGTAAGCAAATTAAAAAAAAACGCAATATGTAGGCTACACGAGAACGGAGACGTCGAGTAACCAAAACAAATGCGTTAAACAAATTCGTACACGTTATTTATCAATTTAACTCTAGAATCAAAGGATGTACAACGAGAAACAACGTTTGACAACCTTTAAACAGTTTTAATAACTATCTCAAAAATTGTCGCTCTGATGCAAACAACTGATAGTTATCTACTGAAATTTGTTGAACACAACTACTTACGTATTTTAAGCATGCTAACCTTTAGCCCGGTAAGCAAATTAAAAAAAAACGCAATATGTAGGCTACACGAGAACGGAGACGTCGAGTAACCAAAAGAAATGCGTTAAACAAATTCGTACACGTTATTTATCAATCTAACATTAGAATTAAAGGATATACAACGAGAAACAACGTTTGACAACATTTAAACAGTTTTAATAACTATCTCAAAAATTGTCGCTGTGATGCAAACAACTGATGAGTTATCTACTTAAATTTGTTGAACAAAACGACTTACGTATTTTAAGCATGCTAACCTTTAGCCCGGTAAGCAAATTAAAAAAAAAACGCAATATGTAGGCTACACGAGAACGGAGACGTCGAGTAACCAAAACAAATGCGTTAAACAAATTCGTACACGTTATTTATCAATTTAACATTAGAATTAAAGGATATACAGCGAGAAACAACGTTTGACAACCTTTAAACAGTTTTAATAACTATCTCAAAAATTATCGCTCTGATGCAAACAACTGATGAGTTATCTACTTAAATTTGTTGAACAAAACGACTTACATATTTTAAGCATGCTAACCTTTAGCCCGGTAAGCAAATTAAAAAAAAAACGCAATATGTAGGCTACACGAGAACGGAGACGTCGAGTAACCAAAACAAATGCGTTAAACAAATTCGTACACGTTATTTATCAATTTAACTCTAGAATTAAAGGATGTACAACGAGAAACAACGTTTGACAACCTTTAAACAGTTTTAATAACTATCTCAAAAATTGTCGCTCTGATGCAAACAACTGATGAGTTATCTACTTAAATTTGTTGAACAAAACGACTTACGTATTTTAAGCATGCTAACCTTTAGCCCGGTAAGCAAATTTAAAAAAAAACGCAATATGTAGGCTACACGAGAACGGAGACGTCGAGTAACCAAAACAAATGCGTTAAACAAATTCGTACACGTTATTTATCAATTTAACTCTAGAATTAAAGGATGTACAACGAGAAACAACGTTTGACAACCTTTAAACAGTTTTAATAACTATCTCAAAAATTGTCGCTCTGATGCAAACAACTGATGAGTTATCTACTTAAATTTGTTGAATAAAACGACTTACGTATTTTAAGCATGCTAACCTTTAGCCCGGTAAGCAAATTAAAAAAAAAACGCAATATGTAGGCTACACGAGAACGGAGACGTCGAGTAACCAAAACAAATGCGTTAAACAAATTCGTACACGTTATTTATCAATTTTACTCTAGAATTAAATGATGTACAACGAGAAAAAACGTTTGACAACCTTTAAACAGTTTTAATAACTATCTCAAAAATTGTCGCTCTGATGCAAACAACTGATGAGTTATCTACTTAAATTTGTTGAATAAAACGACTTACGTATTTTAAGCATGCTAACCTTTAGCCCGGTAAGCAAATTAAAAAAAAAACGCAATATGTAGGCTACACTAGAACGGAGACGTCGAGTAACCAAAACAAATGCGTTAAACAAATTCGTACACGTTATTTATCAATTTAACTCTAGAATTAAAGGATGTACAACGAGAAACAACGTTTGACAACCTTTAAACAGTTTTAATAACTATCTCAAAAATTGTCGCTCTGATGTAAACAGCTGATGAGTTATCTACTTAAATTTGTTGAACAAAACGACTTACGTATTTTAAGCATGCTAACCTTTAGCCCGGTAAGCAAATTAAAAAAAAAAACGCAATATGTAGGCTACACGAGAACAGAGACGTCGAGTAACCAAAACAAATGCGTTAAACAAATTCGTACACGCTATTTATCAATTTAACTCTAGAATTAAAGGATATACAACGAGAGACAACGTTTGACAACCTTTAAACAGTTTTAATAACTATCTCAAAAACTGTCGCTCTGATGCAAACAACTGCTGAGTTATCTACTCAAATTTGTTGAACAAAACGACTTACGTATTTTAAACATGCTAACCTTTAGCCCGGTAAGCAAATTAAAAAAAAAACGCAATATGTAGGCTACACGAGAACGGAGACGTCGAGTAACCAAAACAAATGCGTTGAACAAATTCGTACACGTTATTTATCAATTTAACTCTAGAATTAAAGGATATACAACGAGAAACAACGTTTGACAACCTTTAAACAGTTTTAATAACTATCTCAAAAATTGTCGCTCTGATGCAAACAACTGATGAGTTATCTACTTAAATTTGTTGAACAAAACGACTTACGTATTTTAAGCATGCTAACCTTTAGCCCGGTAAGCAAATTAAAAAAAAACGCAATATGTAGGCTACACGAGAACGGAGACGTCGAGTAACCAAAACAAATGCGTTAAACAAATTCGTACACGTTATTTATCAATTTAACTCTAGAATTAAAGGATGTACAACGAGAAAAATCGTTTGACAACATTTAAACAGTTTTAATAACTATCTCAAAAATTTTCGCTCTGATGTAAACAACTGATGAGTTATCTACTTAAATTTGTTGAACAAAACGACTTACGTATTTTAAGCATGCTAACCTTTAGCCCGGTAAGCAAATTAAAAAAAAACGCAATATGTAGGCTACACGAGAACGGAGACGTCGAGTAACCAAAACAAATGCGTTAAACAAATTCGTACACGTTATTTATCAATTTAACATTAGAATTAAAGGATATACAACGAGAAACAACGTTTGACAACCTTTAAACAGTTTTAATAACTATCTCAAAAATTATCGCTCTGATGCAAACAACTGATGAGTTATCTACTTAAATTTGTTGAACAAAACGACTTACATATTTTAAGCATGCTAACCTTTAGCCCGGTAAGCAAATTAAAAAAAAAACGCAATATGTAGGCTACACGAGAACGGAGACGTCGAGTAACCAAAACAAATGCGTTAAACAAATTCGTACACGTTATTTATCAATTTAACTCTAGAATTAAAGGATGTACAACGAGAAACAACGTTTGACAACCTTTAAACAGTTTTAATAACTATCTCAAAAATTGTCGCTCTGATGCAAACAACTGATGAGTTATCTACTTAAATTTGTTGAACAAAACGACTTACGTATTTTAAGCATGCTAACCTTTAGCCCGGTAAGCAAATTAAAAAAAAAACGCAATATGTAGGCTACACGAGAACGGAGACGTCGAGTAACCAAAACAAATGCGTTAAACAAATTCGTACACGTTATTTATCAATTTAACTCTAGAATTAAAGGATGTACAACGAGAAACAACGTTTGACAACCTTTAAACAGTTTTAATAACTATCTCAAAAATTGTCGCTCTGATGCAAACAACTGATGAGTTATCTACTTAAATTTGTTGAATAAAACGACTTACGTATTTTAAGCATGCTAACCTTTAGCCCGGTAAGCAAATAAAAAAAAAAACGCAATATGTAGGCTACACGAGAACGGAGACGTCGAGTAACCAAAACAAATGCGTTAAACAAATTCGTACACGTTATTTATCAATTTTACTCTAGAATTAAATGATGTACAACGAGAAAAAACGTTTGACAACCTTTAAACAGTTTTAATAACTATCTCAAAAATTGTCGCTCTGATGCAAACAACTGATGAGTTATCTACTTAAATTTGTTGAATAAAACGACTTACGTATTTTAAGCATGCTAACCTTTAGCCCGGTAAGCAAATTAAAAAAAAAACGCAATATGTAGGCTACACGAGAACGGAGACGTCGAGTAACCAAAACAAATGCGTTAAACAAATTCGTACACGTTATTTATCAATTTAACTCTAGAATTAAAGGATGTACAACGAGAAACAACGTTTGACAACCTTTAAACAGTTTTAATAACTATCTCAAAAATTGTCGCTCTGATGTAAACAGCTGATGAGTTATCTACTTAAATTTGTTGAACAAAACGACTTACGTATTTTAAGCATGCTAACCTTTAGCCCGGTAAGCAAATTAAAAAAAAAACGCAATATGTAGGCTACACGAGAACGGAGACGTCGAGTAACCAAAACAAATGCGTTAAACAAATTCGTACACGCTATTTATCAATTTAACTCTAGAATTAAAGGATATACAACGAGAGACAACGTTTGACAACCTTTAAACAGTTTTAATAACTATCTCAAAAATTGTCGCTCTGATGCAAACAACTGCTGAGTTATCTACTCAAATTTGTTGAACAAAACGACTTACGTATTTTAAACATGCTAACCTTTAGCAAGGTAAGCAAATTAAAAAAAAAACGCAATATGTAGGCTACACGAGAACGGAGACGTCGAGTAACCAAAACAAATGCGTTAAACAAATTCGTACTCGTTATTTATCAATCTAACTCTAGAATTAAAGGATATACAACGAGAAACAACGTTTGACAACCTTTAAACAGTTTTAATAACTATCTCAAAAATTGTCGCTCTGATGCAAACAACTGATGAGTTATCTACTTAAATTTGTTGAACAAAACGACTTACGTATTTTAAGCATGCTAACCTTTAGCCCGGTAAGCAAATTAAAAAAAAACGCAATATGTAGGCTACACGAGAACGGAGACGTCGAGTAACCAAAACAAATGCGTTAAACAAATTCGTACACGTTATTTATCAATTTAACTCTAGAATTAAAGGATATACAACGAGAAACAACGTTTGACAACCTTTAAACAGTTTTAATAACTATCTCAAAAATTTTCGCTCTGATGTAAACAACTGATGAGTTATCTACTTAAATTTGTTGAACAAAACGACTTACGTATTTTAAGCATGCTAACCTTTAGCCCGGTAAGCAAATTAAAAAAAAACGCAATATGTAGGCTACACGAGAACGGAGACGTCGAGTAACCAAAACAAATGCGTTAAACAAATTCGTACACGTTATTTATCAATTTAACTCTAGAATTAAAGGATATACAACGAGAAACAACGTTTGACAACCTTTAAACAGTTTTAATAACTATCTCAAAAATTTTCGCTCTGATGTAAACAACTGATGAGTTATCTACTTAAATTTGTTGAACAAAACGACTTACGTATTTTAAGCATGCTAACCTTTAGCCCGGTAAGCAAATTAAAAAAAAAACGCAATATGTAGGCTACACGAGAACGGAGACGTCGAGTAACCAAAACAAATGCGTTAAACAAATTCGTACACGTTATTTATCAATTTAACTCTAGAATTAAAGGATATACAACGAGAAACAACGTTTGACAACCTTTAAACAGTTTTAATAACTATCTCAAAAATTGTCGCTCTGATGCAAACAACTGATGAGTTATCTACTTAAATTTGTTGAACAAAACGACTTACGTATTTTAAGCATGCTAACCTTTAGCCCGGTAAGCAAATTAAAAAAAAACGCAATATGTAGGCTACACGAGAACGGAGACGTCGAGTAACCAAAACAAATGCGTTAAACAAATTCGTACACGTTATTTATCAATTTAACTCTAGAATTAAAGGATGTACAACGAGAAACAACGTTTGACAACCTTTAAACAGTTTTAATAACTATCTCAAAAATTGTCGCTCTGATGCAAACAACTGATGAGTTATCTACTTAAATTTGTTGAACAAAACGACTTACGTATTTTAAGCATGCTAACCTTTAGCCCGGTAAGCAAATTAAAAAAAAAACGCAATATGTAGGCTACACGAGAACGGAGACGTCGAGTAACCAAAACAAATGCGTTAAACAAATTCGTACTCGTTATTTATCAATCTAACTCTAGAATTAAAGGATATACAACGAGAAACAACGTTTGACAACCTTTAAACAGTTTTAATAACTATCTCAAAAATTGTCGCTCTGATGCAAACAACTGATGAGTTATCTACTTAAATTTGTTGAACAAAACGACTTACGTATTTTAAGCATGCTAACCTTTAGCCCGGTAAGCAAATTAAAAAAAAAAACGCAATATGTAATCTACACGAGAACGGAGACGTCGAGTAACCAAAACAAATGCGTTAAACATATTCGTACACGTTATTTATCAATTTAACTCTAGAATTAAAGGATATACAACGAGAAACAACGTTTGACAACCTTTAAACAGTTTTAATAACTATCTCAAAAATTGTCGCTCTGATGGAAACAACTGATGAGTTATCTACTTAAATTTGTTGAACAAAACGACTTACGTATTTTAAGCATGCTAACCTTTAGCCCGGTAAGCAAATTAAAAAAAAAAACGCAATATGTAGGCTACACGAGAACGGAGACGTCGAGTAACCAAAACAAATGCGTTAAACAAATTCGTACACGTTATTTATCAATTTAACTCTAGAATTAAAGGATATACAACGAGAAACAACGTTTGACAACCTTTAAACAGTTTTAATAACTATCTCAAAAATTGTCGCTCTGATGTAAACAACTGCTGAGTTATCTACTTAAATTTGTTGAACAAAACGACTTACGTATTTTAAACATGCTAACCTTTAGCCCGGTAAGCAAATTAAAAAAAAACGCAATATGTAGGCTACACGAGAACGGAGACGTCGAGTAACCAAAACAAATGCGTTAAACAAATTCGTACACGTTATTTATCAATTTAACTCTAGAATTAAAGGATATACAACGAGAAACAACGTTTGACAACCTTTAAAGAGTTTTAATAACTATCTCAAAAATTGTCGCTCTGATGCAAACAACTGATGAGTTATCTACTCAAATTTGTTGAACAAAACGACTTACGTATTTTAAGCATGCTAACCTTTAGCCCGGTAAGCAAATTAAAAAAAAAACGCAATATGTAGGCTACACGAGAACGGAGACGTCGAGTAACCAAAACAAATGCGTTAAACAAATTCGTACACGTTATTTATCAATTTAACTCTAGAATTAAAGGATGTACAACGAGAAACAACGTTTGACAACCTTTAAACAGTTTTAATAACTATCTCAAAAATTGTCGCTCTGATGTAAACAGCTGATGAGTTATCTACTTAAATTTGTTGAACAAAACGACTTACGTATTTTAAGCATGCTAACCTTTAGCCCGGTAAGCAAATTAAAAAAAAACGCAATATGTAGGCTACACGAGAACGGAGACGTCGAGTAACCAAAACAAATGCGTTAAACAAATTCGTACACGTTATTTATCAATTTAACTCTAGAATTAAAGGATATACAACGAGAAACAACGTTTGACAACCTTTAAACAGTTTTAATAACTATCTCAAAAATTGTCGCTCTGATGCAAACAACTGATGAGTTATCTACTTAAATTTGTTGAATAAAACGACTTACGTATTTTAAGCATGCTAACCTTTAGCCCGGTAAGCAAATTTAAAAAAAAACGCAATATGTAGGCTGCACGAGAACGGAGACGTCGAGTAACCAAAACAAATGCGTTAAACAAATTCGTACACGTTATTTATCAATTTAACTCTAGAATTAAAGGATGTACAACGAGAAACAACGTTTGACAACCTTTAAACAGTTTTAATAACTATCTCAAAAATTGTCGCTCTGATGTAAACAGCTGATGAGTTATCTACTTAAATTTGTTGAACAAAACGACTTACGTATTTTAAGCATGCTAACCTTTAGCCCGGTAAGCAAATTAAAAAAAAAACGCAATATGTAGGCTACACGAGAACGGAGACGTCGAGTAACCAAAACAAATGCGTTGAACAAATTCGTACACGTTATTTATCAATTTAACTCTAGAATTAAAGGATATACAACGAGAAACAACGTTTGACAACCTTTAAACAGTTTTAATAACTATCTCAAAAATTGTCGCTCTGATGCAAACAACTGATGAGTTATCTACTTAAATTTGTTGAACAAAACGACTTACGTATTTTAAGCATGCTAACCTTTAGCCCGGTAAGCAAATTAAAAAAAAAAACGCAATATGTAGGCTACACGAGAACGGAGACGTCGAGTAACCAAAACAAATGCGTTAAACAAATTCGTACACGTTATTTATCAATTTAACTCTAGAATTAAAGGATATACAACGAGAAACAACGTTTGACAACCTTTAAACAGTTTTAATAACTATCTCAAAAATTGTCGCTCTGATGCAAACAACTGATGAGTTATCTACTTAAATTTGTTGAACAAAACGACTTACGTATTTTAAGCATGCTAACCTTTAGCCCGGTAAGCAAATTAAAAAAAAAACGCAATATGTAGGCTACACGAGAACGGAGACGTCGAGTAACCAAAACAAATGCGTTAAACAAATTCGTACACGTTATTTATCAATTTAACTCTAGAATTAAAGGATGTACAACGAGAAACAACGTTTGACAACCTTTAAACAGTTTTAATAACTATCTCAAAAATTGTCGCTCTGATGTAAACAGCTGATGAGTTATCTACTTAAATTTGTTGAACAAAACGACTTACGTATTTTAAGCATGCTAACCTTTAGCCCGGTAAGCAAATTAAAAAAAAACGCAATATGTAGGCTACACGAGAACGGAGACGTCGAGTAACCAAAACAAATGCGTTAAACAAATTCGTACACGTTATTTATCAATTTAACTCTAGAATTAAAGGATATACAACGAGAAACAACGTTTGACAACCTTTAAACAGTTTTAATAACTATCTCAAAAATTGTCGCTCTGATGCAAACAACTGATGAGTTATCTACTTAAATTTGTTGAACAAAACGACTTACGTATTTTAAGCATGCTAACCTTTAGCCCGGTAAGCAAATTAAAAAAAAACGCAATATGTAGGCTACACGAGAACGGAGACGTCGAGTAACCAAAACAAATGCGTTAAACAAATTCGTACACGTTATTTATCAATTTAACTCTAGAATAAAAGGATGTACAACGAGAAACAACGTTTTGACAACCTTTAAACAGTTTTAATAACTATCTCAAAAATTGTCGCTCTGATGCAAACAACTGATGAGTTATCTACTTAAATTTGTTGAACAAAACGACTTACGTATTTTAAGCGTGCTAACCTTTAGCCCGGTAAGCAAATTAAAAAAAAAAACGCAATATGTAGGCTACACGAGAACGGAGACTTCGAGTAACCAAAACAAATGCGTTAAACAAATTCGTACACGTTATTTATCAATCTAACTCTAGAATTAAAGGATATACAACGAGAAACAACGTTTGACAACCTTTAAACAGTTTTAATAACTATCTCAAAAATTGTCGCTCTGATGCAAACAACTGATGAGTTATCTACTTAAATTTGTTGAACAAAACGACTTACGTATTTTAAGCATGCTAACCTTTAGCCCGGTAAGCAAATTAAAAAAAAAAACGCAATATGTAATCTACACGAGAACGGAGACGTCGAGTAACCAAAACAAATGCGTTAAACATATTCGTACATGTTATTTATCAATTTAACTCTAGAATTAAAGGATATACAACGAGAAACAACGTTTGACAACCTTTAAACAGTTTTAATAACTATCTCAAAAATTGTCGCTCTGATGGAAACAACTGATGAGTTATCTACTTAAATTTGTTGAACAAAACGACTTACGTATTTTAAGCATGCTAACCTTTAGCCCGGTAAGCAAATTAAAAAAAAAAACGCAATATGTAGGCTACACGAGAACGGAGACGTCGAGTAACTAAAACAAATGCGTTAAACAAATTCGTACACGTTATTTATCAATTTAACTCTAGAATTAAAGGATATACAACGAGAAACAACGTTTGACAACCTTTAAACAGTTTTAATAACTATCTCAAAAATTGTCGCTCTGATGTAAACAACTGCTGAGTTATCTACTTAAATTTGTTGAACAAAACGACTTACGTATTTTAAACATGCTAACCTTTAGCCCGGTAAGCAAATTAAAAAAAAAACGCAATATGTAGGCTACACGAGAACGGAGACGTCGAGTAACCAAAACAAATGCGTTAAACAAATTCGTACACGTTATTTATCAATTTAACTCTAGAATTAAAGGATATACAACGAGAAACAACGTTTTACAACCTTTAAACAGTTTTAATAACTATCTCAAAAATTGTCGCTCTGATGCAAACAACTGATGAGTTATCTACTCAAATTTGTTGAACAAAACGACTTACGTATTTTAAGCATGCTAACCTTTAGCCCGGTAAGCAAATGAAAAAAAAACGCAAAATGTAGGCTACACGAGAACGGTGACGTCGAGTAACCAAAACAAATGCGTTAAACAAATTCGTACACGTTATTTATCAATTTAACTCTACAGTTAAAGGATATACAACGAGAAACAACGTTTGACAACCTTTAAACAGTTTTAATAACTATCTCAAAAATTGTCGCTCTGATGTAAACAACTGATGAGTTATCTACTTAAATTTGTTGAACAAACCGACTTACGTATTTTAAGCATGCTAACCTTTAGCCCGGTAAGCAAATTAAAAAAAAACGCAATATGTAGGCTACACGAGAACGGAGACGTCGAGTAACCAAAACAAATGCGTTAAACAAATTCGTACACGTTATTTATCAATTTAACTCTAGAATTAAAGGATATACAACGAGAAATAACGTTTGACAACCTTTAAACAGTTTTAATAACTATCTCAAAAATTGTCGCTCTGATGCAAACAACTGATGAGTTATCTACTTAAATTTGTTGAACAAAACGACTTACGTATTTTAAGCATGCTAACCTTTAGCCCGGTAAGCAAATTAAAAAAAAACGCAATATGTAGGCTACACGAGAACGGAGACGTCGAGTAACCAAAACAAATGCGTTAAACATATTCGTACACGTTATTTATCAATTTAACTCTAGAATTAAAGGATATACAACGAGAAACAACGTTTGACAACCTTTAAATAGCTTTAATAACTATCTCAAAAATTGTCCCTCTGATGCAAACAACTGATGAGTTATCTACTCAAATTTGTTGAACAAAACGACTTACGTATTTTAAACATGCTAACCTTTAGCCCGGTAAGCAAATTAAAAAAAAAAACGCAATATGTAGGCTACACGAGAACGGAGACGTCGAGTAACCAAAACAAATGCGTTAAACAAATTCGTACACGTTATTTATCAATTTAACTCTAGAATTAAAGGATATACAACGAGAAACAACGTTTGACAACCTTTAAACAGTTTTAATAACTATCTCAAAAATTGTCGCTCTGATGCAAACAACTGATGAGTTATCTACTTAAATTTGTTAAACAAAACGACTTACGTATTTTAAGCATGCTAACCTTTAGCCCGGTAAGCAAATTAAAAAAAAAAACGCAATATGTAGGCTACACGAGAACGGAGACGTCGAGTAACCAAAACAAATGCGTTAAACAAATTCGTACACGTTATTTATCAATTTAACTCTAGAATTAAAGGATATACAACGAGAAACAACGTTTGAAAACCTTTAAACAGTTTTAATAACTATCTCAAAAATTGTCGCTCTGATGCAAACAACTGATGAGTTATCTACTTAAATTTGTTGAATAAAACGACTTACGTATTTTAAGCATGCTAACCTTTAGCCCGGTAAGCAAATTAAAAAAGAAACGCAATATGTAGGCTACACGAGAACGGAGACGTCGAGTAACCAAAACAAATGCGTTAAACAAATTCGTACACGTTATTTATCAATTTAACTCTAGAATTAAAGGATGTACAACGAGAAACAACGTTTGACAACCTTTAAACAGTTTTAATAACTATCTCAAAAATTGTCGCTCTGATGTAAACAGCTGATGAGTTATCTACTTAAATTTGTTGAACAAAACGACTTACGTATTTTAAGCATGCTAACCTTTAGCCCGGTAAGCAAATTAAAAAAAAAACGCAATATGTAGGCTACACGAGAACGGAGACGTCGAGTAACCAAAACAAATGCGTTAAACAAATTCGTACACGTTATTTATCAATTTAACTCTAGAATTAAAGGATATACAACGAGAAACAACGTTTGACAACCTTTAAACAGTTTTAATAACTATCTCAAAATTTGTCGCTCTGATGCAAACAACTGATGAGTTATCTACTTAAATTTGTTGAACAAAACGACTTACGTATTTTAAGCATGCTAACCTTTAGCCCGGTAAGCAAATTAAAAAAAAAACGCAATATGTAGGCTACACGAGAACGGAGACGTCGAGTAACCAAAACTAATGCGTTAAACAAATTCGTACACGTTATTTATCAATTTAACTCTAGAATTAAAGGATGTACAACGAGAAAAATCGTTTGACAACATTTAAACAGTTTTAATAACTATCTCAAAAATTTTCGCTCTGATGTAAACAACTGATGAGTTATCTACTTAAATTTGTTGAACAAAACGACTTACGTATTTTAAGCATGCTAACCTTTAGCCCGGTAAGCAAATTAAAAAAAAACGCAATATGTAGGCTACACGAGAACGGAGACGTCGAGTAACCAAAACAAATGCGTTAAACAAATTCGTACACGTTATTTATCAAGTTAACTCTAGAATTAAAGGATATACAACGAGAAACAACGTTTGACAACCTTTAAACAGTTTTAATAACTATCTCAAAAATTGTCGCTCTGATGCAAACTACTGATGAGTTATCTACTTAAATTTGTTGAACAAAACGACTTACGTATTTTAAGCATGCTAACCTTTAGCCCGGTAAGCAAATTAAAAAAAAAACGCAATATGTAGGCTACACGAGAACGGAGACGTCGAGTAACCAAAACTAATGCGTTAAACAAATTCGTACACGTTATTTATCAATTTAACCTTAGAATTAAAGGATGTACAACGAGAAAAATCGTTTGACAACATTTAAACAGTTTTAATAACTATCTCAAAAATTTTCGCTCTGATGTAAACAACTGATGAGTTATCTACTTAAATTTGTTGAACAAAACGACTTACGTATTTTAAGCATGCTAACCTTTAGCCCGGTAAGCAAATTAAAAAAAAACGCAATATGTAGGCTACACGAGAACGGAGACGTCGAATAACCAAAACAAATGCGTTAAACAAATTCGTACACGTTATTTATCAATTTAACTCTAGAATTAAAGGATATACAACGAGAAACAACGTTTGACAACCTTTAAACAGTTTTAATAACTATCTCAAAAATTGTCGCTCTGATGCAAACAACTGATGAGTTATCTACTTAAATTTGTTGAACAAAACGACTTACGTATTTTAAGCATGCTAACCTTTAGCCCGGTAAGCAAATTAAAAAAAAACGCAATATGTAGGCTACACGAGAACGGAGACGTCGAGTAACCAAAACAAATGCGTTAAACAAATTCGTACACGTTATTTATCAATTTAACTCTAGAATAAAAGGATGTACAACGAGAAACAACGTTTGACAACCTTTAAACAGTTTTAATAACTATCTCAAAAATTGTCGCTCTGATGCAAACAACTGATGAGTTATCTACTTAAATTTGTTGAACAAAACGACTTACGTATTTTAAGCATGCTAACCTTTAGCCCGGTAAGCAAATTAAAAAAAAACGCAATATGTAGGCTACACGAGAACGGAGACGTCGAGTAACCAAAACAAATGCGTTAAACAAATTCGTACACGTTATTTATCAATCTAACTCTAGAATTAAAGGATATACAACGAGAAACAACGTTTGACAACCTTTAAACAGTTTTAATAACTATCTCAAAAATTGTCGCTCTGATGCAAACAACTGATGAGTTATCTACTTAAATTTGTTGAACAAAACGACTTACGTATTTTAAGCATGCTAACCTTTAGCCCGGTAAGCAAATTAAAAAAAAAAACGCAATATGTAATCTACACGAGAACGGAGACGTCGAGTAACCAAAACGAATGCGTTAAACATATTCGTACATGTTATTTATCAATTTAACTCTAGAATTAAAGGATATACAACGAGAAACAACGTTTGACAACCTTTAAACAGTTTTAATAACTATCTCAAAAATTGTCGCTCTGATGGAAACAACTGATGAGTTATCTACTTAAATTTGTTGAACAAAACGACTTACGTATTTTAAGCATGCTAACCTTTAGCCCGGTAAGCAAATTAAAAAAAAAACGCAATATGTAGGCTACACGAGAACGGAGACGTCGAGTAACCAAAACAAATGCGTTAAACAAATTCGTACACGTTATTTATCAATTTAACTCTAGAATTAAAGGATATACAACGAGAAACAACGTTTGACAACCTTTAAACAGTTTTAATAACTATCTCAAAAATTGTCGCTCTGATGTAAACAACTGCTGAGTTATCTACTTAAATTTGTTGAACAAAACGACTTACGTATTTTAAACATGCTAACCTTTAGCCCGGTAAGCAAATTAAAAAAAAAACGCAATATGTAGGCTACACGAGAACGGAGACGTCGAGTAACCAAAACAAATGCGTTAAACAAATTCGTACACGTTATTTATCAATTTAACTCTAGAATTAAAGGATATACAACGAGAAACAACGTTTGACAACCTTTAAACAGTTTTAATAACTATCTCAAAAATTGTCGCTCTGATGCAAACAACTGATGAGTTATCTACTTAAATTTGTTGAACAAAACGACTTACGTATTTTAAGCATGCTAACCTTTAGCCCGGTAAGCAAATTAAAAAAAAAAACGCAATATGTAGGCTACACGAGAACGGAGACGTCGAGTAACCAAAACAAATGCGTTAAACAAATTCGTACACGTTATTTATCAATTTAACTCTAGAATTAAAGGATATACAACGAGAAACAACGTTTGACAACCTTTAAACAGTTTTAATAACTATCTCAAAAATTGTCGCTCTGATGCAAACAACTGATGAGTTATCTACTTAAATTTGTTGAATAAAACGACTTACGTATTTTAAGCATGCTAACCTTTAGCCCGGTAAGCAAATTAAAAAAAAAACGCAATATGTAGGCTACACGAGAACGGAGACGTCGAGTAACCAAAACAAATGCGTTAAACAAATTCGTACACGTTATTTATCAATTTAACTCTAGAATTAAAGGATGTACAACGAGAAACAACGTTTGACAACCTTTAAACAGTTTTAATAACTATCTCAAAAATTGTCGCTCTGATGTAAACAGCTGATGAGTTATCTACTTAAATTTGTTGAACAAAACAATTTACGTATTTTAAGCATGCTAACATTTAGCCCGGTAAGCAAATTAAAAAAAAAAACGCAATATGTAGGCTACACGAGAACGGAGACGTCGAGTAACCAAAACAAATGCGTTAAACAAATTCGTACACGTTATTTATCAATTTAACTCTAGAATTAAAGGATATACAACGAGAAACAACGTTTGACAACCTTTAAACAGTTTTAATAACTATCTCAAAAATTGTCGCTCTGATGCAAACAACTGATGAGTTATCTACTTAAATTTGTTGAACAAAACGACTTACGTATTTTAAGCATGCTAACCTTTAGCCCGGTAAGCAAATTAAAAAAAAAACGCAATATGTAGGCTACACGAGAACGGAGACGTCGAGTAACCAAAACTAATGCGTTAAACAAATTCGTACACGTTATTTATCAATTTAACTCTAGAATTAAAGGATGTACAACGAGAAAAATCGTTTGACAACATTTAAACAGTTTTAATAACTATCTCAAAAATTTTCGCTCTGATGTAAACAACTGATGAGTTATCTACTTAAATTTGTTGAACAAAACGACTTTCGTATTTTAAGCATGCTAACCTTTAGCCCGGTAAGCAAATTAAAAAAAAACGCAATATGTAGGCTACACGAGAACGGAGACGTCGAGTAACCAAAACAAATGCGTTAAACAAATTCGTACACGTTATTTATCAATTTAACTCTAGAATTAAAGGATATACAATGAGAAACAACGTTTGACAACCTTTAAACAGTTTTAATAACTATCTCAAGAATTGTCGCACTGATGCAAACAACTGATGAGTTATCTACTTAAATTTGTTGAACAAAACGACTTACGTATTTTAAGCATGCTAACCTTTAGCCCGGTAAGCAAATTAAAAAAAAAACGCAATATGTAGGCTACACGAGAACGGAGACGTCGAGTAACCAAAACAAATGCGTTAAACAAATTCGTACACGTTATTTATCAATTTAACTCTAGAATAAAAGGATGTACAACGAGAAACAACGTTTGACAACCTTTAAACAGTTTTAATAACTATCTCAAAAATTGTCGCTCTGATGCAAACAACTGATGAGTTATCTACTTAAATTTGTTGAACAAAACGACTTACGTATTTTAAGCATGCTAACCTTTAGCCCGGTAAGCAAATTAAAAAAAAAAACGCAATATGTAGGCTACACGAGAACGGAGACGTCGAGTAACCAAAACAAATGCGTTAAACAAATTCGTACACGTTATTTATCAATTTAACTCTAGAATTAAAGGATATACAACGAGAAACAACGTTTGACAACCTTTAAACAGTTTTAATAACTATCTCAAAAATTGTCGCTCTGATGCAAACAACTGTGGCTGTGTGGCTAAAGGTTAGCATGCTTAAAATACGTAAGTCGTTTTGTTCAACAAATTTAAGTAGATAACTCATCAGTTGTTTGCATCAGAGCGACAATTTTTGAGATAGTTATTAAAACTGTTTAAAGATTGTCAAACGTTTTTTCTCGTTGTATATCCTTTAATTCTAGAGTTAAATTGATAAATAACGTGTACGAATTTGTTTAACGCATTTGTTTTGGTTACTCGACGTCTCCGTTCTCGTGTAGCCTACATATTGCGTTTTTTTTTTTAATTTGCTTACCGGGCTAAAGGTTAGCATGCTTAAAATACGTAAGTCGTTTTGTTCAACAAATTTAAGTAGATAACTCATCAGTTGTTTGCATCAGTGCGACAATTTTTGAGATAGTTATTAAAACTGTTTAAAGGTTGTCAAACGTTGTTTCTCGTTGTACATCCTTTAATTCTAGAGTTAAATTGATAAATAACGTGTACGAATTTGTTTAACGCATTTGTTTTGGTTACTCGACGTCTCCGTTCTCGTGTAGCCTACATATTGCGTTTTTTTTTAATTTGCTTACCGGGCTAAAGGTTAGCATGCTTAAAATACGTAAGTCGTTTTGTTCAACAAATTTAAGTAGATAACTCATCAGTTGTTTGCATCAGAGTGACAATTTTTGAGATAGTTATTAAAACTGGTTAAAGGTTGTCAAACGTTGTTTCTCGTTGTATATCCTTCAATTCTAGAGTTAAATTGATAAATAACGTGTACGAATTTGTTTAACGCATTTGTTTTGGTTACTCGACGTCTCCGTTCTCGTGTAGCCTACATATTGCGTTTTTTTTTTAATTTGCTTACCGGGCTAAAGGTTAGCATGCTTAAAATACGTAAGTCGTTTTGTTCAACAAATTTAAGTAGATAACTCATCAGTTGTTTGCATCAGAGCGACAATTTTTGAGATAGTTATTAAAACAGTTTAAAGGTTGTCAAACGTTGTTTCTCGTTGTACATCCTTTAATTCTAGAGTTAAATTGATAAATAACGTGTACGAATTTGTTTAACGCATTTGTTTTGGTTACTCGACGTCTCCGTTCTCGTGTAGCCTACATATTGCGTTTATTTTTTAATTTGCTTACCGGGCTAAAGGTTAGCATGCTTAAAATACGTAAGTCGTTTTGTTCAACAAATTTAAGTAGATAACTCATCAGTTGTTTGCATCAGAGCGACAATTTTTGAGATAGTTATTAAAACTATTTAAAGGTTGTCAAACGATGTTTCTCGTTGTACATCCTTTAATTCTAGAGTTAAATTGATAAATAACGTGTACGAATTTGTTTAACGCATTTGTTTTGGTTACTCGACGTCTCCGTTCTCGTGTAGCCTACATATTGCGTTTTTTTTTAAATTTGCTTACCGGGCTAAAGGTTAGCATGCTTAAAATACGTAAGTCGTTTTGTTCAACAAATTTAAGTAGATAACTCATCAGTTGTTTGCATCAGAGCGACAATTTTTGAGATAGTTATTAAAACTGTTTAAAGGTTGTCAAACGTTGTTTCTCGTTGTATATCCTTTAATTCTAGAGTTAAATTGATAAATAACGTGTACGAATTTGTTTAACGCATTTGTTTTGGTTACTCGACGTCTCCGTTCTCGTGTAGCCTACATATTGCGTTTTTTTTTTAATTTGCTTACCGGGCTAAAGGTTAGCATGCTTAAAATACGTAAGTCGTTTTGTTCAACAAATTTAAGTAGATAACTCATCAGTTGTTTGCATCAGAGCGACAATTTTTGAGATAGTTATTAAAACTGTTTAAAGGTTGTCAAACGTTGTTTCTCGGTGTACATCCTTTAATTCTATAGTTAAATTGATAAATAACGTGTACGAATTTGTTTAACGCATTTGTTTTGGTTACTCGACGTCTCCGTTCTCGTGTAGCCTACATATTGCGTTTTTTTTTTAATTTGCTTACCGGGCTAAAAGTTAGCATGCTTAAAATACGTAAGTCGTTTTGTTCAACAAATTTAAGTAGATAACTCATCAGTTGTTTGCATCAGAGCGACAATTTTTGAGATAGTTATTAAAACTGTTTAAAGGTTGTCAAACGTTGTTTCTCGTTTTACATCCTTTAATTCTAGAGTTAAATTGATAAATAACGTGTACGAATTTGTTTAACGCATTTGTGTTGGTTACTCGACGTCTCCGTTCTCGTGTAGCCTACATATTGCGTTTTTTTTTTAATTTGCTTACCGGGCTAAAGGTTAGCATGCTTAAAATACGTAAGTCGTTTTGTTCAACAAATTTAAGTAGATAACTCATCAGTTGTTTGCATCAGAGCGACAATTTTTGAGATAGTTATTAAAACTGTTTAAAGGTTGTCAAACGTTGTTTCTCGTTGTACATCCTTTAGTTCTAGAGTTAAATTGATAAATAACGTGTACGAATTTGTTTAACGCATTTGTTTTGGTTACTCGACGTCTCCGTTCTCGTGTAGCCTACATATTGCGTTTTTTTTTAATTTGCTTACCGGGCTAAAAGTTAGCGAGCTTAAAATACGTAAGTCGTTTTGTTCAACAAAGTTAAGTAGATAACTCATCAGTTGTTTGCATCAGAGCGACAATTTTTGAGATAGTTATTAAAACTGTTTAAAGGTTGTCAAACGTTGTTTCTCGTTGTATATCCTTTAATTCTAGAGTTAAATTGATAAATAACGTTTACGAATTTGTTTAACGCATTTGTTTTGGTTACTCGACGTCTCCGTTCTCGTGTAGCCTACATATTGCGTTTTTTTTTTAATTTGCTTACCGGGCTAAAGGTTAGCATGCTTAAAATACGTAAGTCGTTTTGTTCAACAAATTTAAGTAGATAACTCATCAGTTGTTTGCATCAGAGCGACAATTTTTGAGATAGTTATTAAAACTGTTTAAAGGTTGTCAAACGTTGTTTCTCGTTGTATATCCTTTAATTCTAGAGTTAAATTGATAAATAACGTGTACGAATTTGTTTAACGCATTTGTTTTGGTTACTCGACGTCTCCGTTCTCGTGTAGCCTACATATTGCGTTTTTTTTTTTAATTTGCTTACCGGGCTAAAGGTTAGCATGCTTAAAATACGTAAGTCGTTTTGTTCAACAAATTTAAGTAGATAACTCATCAGTTGTTTGCATCAGAGCGACAATTTTTGAGATAGTTATTAAAACTGTTTAAAGGTTGTCAAACGTTGTTTCTCGTTGTACATCCTTTAATTCTATAGTTAAATTGATAAATAACGTGTACGAATTTGGTTAACGCATTTGTTTTGGTTACTCGACGTCTCCGTTCTCGTGTAGCCTACATATTGCGTTTTTTTTTTAATTTGCTTACCGGGCTAAAAGTTAGCATGCTTAAAATACGTAAGTCGTTTTGTTCAACAAATTTAAGTAGATAACTCATCAGTTGTGTGCATCAGAGCGACAATTTTTGAGATAGTTATTAAAACTGTTTAAAGGTTGTCAAACGTTGTTTCTCGTTTTACATCCTTTAATTCTAGAGTTAAATTGATAAATAAGGTGTACGAATTTGTTTAACGCATTTGTTTTGGTTACTCGACGTCTCCGTTCTCGTGTAGCCTACATATTGCGTTTTTTTTTTAATTTGCTTACCGGGCTAAAAGTTAGCATGCTTAAAATACGTAAGTCGTTTTGTTCAACAAATTTAAGTAGATAACTCATCAGTTGTTTGCATCAGAGCGACAATTTTTGAGATAGTTATTAAAACTGTTTAAAGGTTGTCAAACGTTGTTTCTCGTTGTATATCCTTTAATTCTAGAGTTAAATTGATAAATAACGTGTACGAATTTGTTTAACGCATCTGTTTTGGTTACTCGACGTCTCCGTTCTCGTGTAGCCTACATATTGCGTTTTTTTTTTAATTTGCTTACCGGGCTAAAGGTTAGCATGCTTAAAATACGTAAGTCGTTTTGTTCAACAAATTTAAGTAGATAACTCATCAGTTGTTTGCATCAGAGCGACAATTTTTGAGATAGTTATTAAAACTGTTTAAAGGTTGTCAAACGTTGTTTCTCGGTGTACATCCTTTAATTCTATAGTTAAATTGATAAATAACGTGTACGAATTTGTTTAACGCATTTGTTTTGGTTACTCGACGTCTCCGTTCTCGTGTAGCCTACATATTGCGTTTTTTTTTTAATTTGCTTACCGGGCTAAAAGTTAGCATGCTTAAAATACGTAAGTCGTTTTGTTCAACAAATTTAAGTAGATAACTCATCAGTTGTTTGCATCAGGGCGACAATTTTTGAGATAGTTATTAAAACTGTTTAAAGGTTGTCAAACGTTGTTTCTCGTTTTACATCCTTTAATTCTAGAGTTAAATTGATAAATAACGTGTACGAATTTGTTTAACGCATTTGTTTTGGTTACTCGACGTCTCCGTTCTCGTGTAGCCTACATATTGCGTTTTTTTTTTAATTTGCTTACCGGGCTAAAGGTTAGCATGCTTAAAATACGTAAGTCGTTTTGTTCAACAAATTTAAGTAGATAACTCATCAGTTGTTTGCATCAGAGCGACAATTTTTGAGATAGTTATTAAAACTGTTTAAAGGTTGTCAAACGTTGTTTCTCGTTGTACATCCTTTAGTTCTAGAGTTAAATTGATAAATAACGTGTACGAATTTGTTTAACGCATTTGTTTTGGTTACTCGACGTCTCCGTTCTCGTGTAGCCTACATATTGCGTTTTTTTTTAATTTGCTTACCGGGCTAAAAGTTAGCGAGCTTAAAATACGTAAGTCGTTTTGTTCAACAAAGTTAAGTAGATAACTCATCAGTTGTTTGCATCAGAGCGACAATTTTTGAGATAGTTATTAAAACTGTTTAAAGGTTGTCAAACGTTGTTTCTCGTTGTATATCCTTTAATTCTAGAGTTAAATTGATAAATAACGTTTACGAATTTGTTTAACGCATTTGTTTTGGTTACTCGACGTCTCCGTTCTCGTGTAGCCTACATATTGCGTTTTTTTTTTTAATTTGCTTACCGGGCTAAAGGTTAGCATGCTTAAAATACGTAAGTCGTTTTGTTCAACAAATTTAAGTAGATAACTCATCAGTTGTTTGCATCAGAGCGACAATTTTTGAGATAGTTATTAAAACTGTTTAAAGGTTGTCAAACGTTGTTTCTCGTTGTACATCCTTTAATTCTATAGTTAAATTGATAAATAACGTGTACGAATTTGGTTAACGCATTTGTTTTGGTTACTCGACGTCTCCGTTCTCGTGTAGCCTACATATTGCGTTTTTTTTTTAATTTGCTTACCGGGCTAAAAGTTAGCATGCTTAAAATACGTAAGTCGTTTTGTTCAACAAATTTAAGTAGATAACTCAACAGTTGTTTGCATCAGAGCGACAATTTTTGAGATAGTTATTAAAACTGTTTAAAGGTTGTCAAACGTTGTTTCTCGTTTTACATCCTTTAATTCTAGAGTTAAATTGATAAATAACGTGTACGAATTTGTTTAACGCATTTGTTTTGGTTACTCGACGTCTCCGTTCTCGTGTAGCCTACATATTGCGTTTTTTTTTTAATTTGCTTACCGGGCTAAAGGTTAGCATGCTTAAAATACGTAAGTCGTTTTGTTCAACAAATTTAAGTAGATAACTCATCAGTTGTTTGCATCAGAGCGACAATTTTTGAGATAGTTATTAAAACTGTTTAAAGGTTGTCAAACGTTGTTTCTCGTTGTACATCCTTTAGTTCTAGAGTTAAATTGATAAATAACGTGTACGAATTTATTTAACGCATTTGTTTTGGTTACTCGACGTCTCCGTTCTCGTGTAGCCTACATATTGCGTTTTTTTTTAATTTGCTTACCGGGCTAAAAGTTAGCGAGCTTAAAATACGTAAGTCGTTTTGTTCAACAAAGTTAAGTAGATAACTCATCAGTTGTTTGCATCAGAGCGACAATTTTTGAGATAGTTATTAAAACTGTTTAAAGGTTGTCAAACGTTGTTTCTCGTTGTACATCCTTTAATTCTAGAGTTAAATTGATAAATAACGTGTACGAATTTGTTTAACGCATTTGTTTTGGTTACTCGACGTCTCCGTTCTCGTGTAGCCTACATATTGCGTTTTTTTTTTAATTTGCTTACCGGGCTAAAGGTTAGCATGCTTAAAATACGTAAGTCGTTTTGTTCCACAAATTTAAGTAGATAACTCATCAGTTGTTTGCATCAGAGCGACAATTTTTGAGATAGTTCTTTAAACTGTTTAAAGGTTGTCAAACGTTGTTTCTCGTTGTACATCCTTTAATTCTAGAGTTAAATTGATAAATAACGTGTACGAATTTCTTTAACGCATTTGTTTTGGTTACTCGACGTCTCCGTTCTCGTGTAGCCTACATATTGCGTTTTTTTTTAATTTGCTTACCGGGCTAAAAGTTAGCGAGCTTAAAATACGTAAGTCGTTTTGTTCAACAAAGTTAAGTAGATAACTCATCAGTTGTTTGCATCAGAGCGACAATTTTTGAGATAGTTATTAAAACTGTTTAAAGGTTGTCAAACGTTGTTTCTCGTTGTATATCCTTTAATTCTAGAGTTAAATTGATAAATAACGTTTACGAATTTGTTTAACGCATTTGTTTTGGTTACTCGACGTCTCCGTTCTCGTGTAGCCTACATATTGCGTTTTTTTTTTAATTTGCTTACCGGGCTAAAGGTTAGCATGCTTAAAATACGTAAGTCGTTTTGTTCAACAAATTTAAGTAGATAACTCATCAGTTGTTTGCATCAGAGCGACAATTTTTGAGATAGTTATTAAAACTGTTTAAAGGTTGTCAAACGTTGTTTCTCGTTGTATATCCTTTAATTCTAGAGTTAAATTTATAAATAACGTTTACGAATTTGTTTAACGCATTTGTTTTGGTTACTCGACGTCTCCGTTCTCGTGTAGCCTACATATTGCGTTTTTTTTTTAATTTGCTTACCGGGCTAAAGGTTAGCATGCTTAAAATACGTAAGTCGTTTTGTTCAACAAATTTAAGTAGATAACTCATCAGTTGTTTGCATCAGAGCGACAATTTTTGAGATAGTTATTAAAACTGTTTAAAGGTTGTCAAACGTTGTTTCTCGTTGTATATCCTTTAATTCTAGAGTTAAATTGATAAATAACGTGTACGAATTTGTTTAACGCATTTGTTTTGGTTACTCGACGTCTCCGTTCTCGTGTAGCCTACATATTGCGTTTTTTTTTTAATTTGCTTACCGGGCTAAAGGTTAGCATGCTTAAAATACGTAAGTCGTTTTGTTCAACAAATTTAAGTAGATAACTCATCAGTTGTTTGCATCAGAGCGACAATTTTTGAGATAGTTATTAAAACTGTTTAAAGGTTGTCAAACGTTGTTTCTCGTTGTACATCCTTTAATTCTATAGTTAAATTGATAAATAACGTGTACGAATTTGGTTAACGCATTTGTTTTGGTTACTCGACGTCTCCGTTCTCGTGTAGCCTACATATTGCGTTTTTTTTTTTAATTTGCTTACCGGGCTAAAAGTTAGCATGCTTAAAATACGTAAGTCGTTTTGTTCAACAAATTTAAGTAGATAACTCATCAGTTGTTTGCATCAGAGCGACAATTTTTGAGATAGTTATTAAAACTGTTTAAAGGTTGTCAAACGTTGTTTCTCGTTTTACATCCTTTAATTCTAGAGTTAAATTGATAAATAACGTGTACGAATTTGTTTAACGCATTTGTTTTGGTTACTCGACGTCTCCGTTCTCGTGTAGCCTACATATTGCGTTTTTTTTTTAATTTGCTTACCGGGCTAAAGGTTAGCACGCTTAAAATACGTAAGTCGTTTTGTTCAACAAATTTAAGTAGATAACTCATCAGTTGTTTGCATCAGAGCGACAATTTTTGAGATAGTTATTAAAACTGTTTAAAGGTTGTCAAACGTTGTTTCTCGTTGTACATCCTTTAGTTCTAGAGTTAAATTGATAAATAACGTGTACGAATTTGTTTAACGCATTTGTTTTGGTTACTCGACGTCTCCGTTCTCGTGTAGCCTACATATTGCGTTTTTTTTAATTTGCTTACCGGGCTAAAAGTTAGCGAGCTTAAAATACGTAAGTCGTTTTGTTCAACAAAGTTAAGTAGATAACTCATCAGTTGTTTGCATCAGAGCGACAATTTTTGAGATAGTTATTAAAACTGTTTAAAGGTTGTCAAACGTTGTTTCTCGTTGTACGTCCTTTAATTCTAGAGTTAAATTGATAAATAACGTGTACGAATTTGTTTAACGCATTTGTTTTGGTTACTCACGTCTCCGTTCTCGTGTAGCCTACATATTGCGTTTTTTTTTTAATTTGCTTACCGGGCTAAAGGTTAGCATGCTTAAAATACGTAAGTCGTTTTGTTCAACAAATTTAAGTAGATAACTCATCAGTTGTTTGCATCAGAGCGACAATTTTTGAGATAGTTATTTAAACTGTTTAAAGGTTGTCAAACGTTGTTTCTCGTTGCACATCCTTTAATTCTAGAGTTAAATTGATAAATAACGTGTACGAATTTCTTTAACGCATTTGTTTTGGTTACTCGAAGTCTCCGTTCTCGTGTAGCCTACATATTGCGTTTTTTTTTTTAATTTGCTTACCGGGCTAAAGGTTAGCATGCTTAAAATACGTAAGTCGTTTTGTTCAACAAATTTAAGTAGATAACTCATCAGTTGTTTGCATCAGAGCGACAATTTTTGAGATAGTTATTAAAACTGTTTAAAGGTTGTCAAACGTTGTTTCTCGTTGTACATCCTTTAATTCTAGAGTTAAATTGATAAATAACGTGTACGAATTTGTTTAACGCATTTGTTTTGGTTACTCGACGTCTCCGTTCTCGTGTAGCCTACATATTGCGTTTTTTTTTTAATTTGCTTACCGGGCTAAAGGTTAGCATGCTTAAAATACGTAAGTCGTTTTCTTCAACAAATTTAAGTAGATAACTCATCAGTTGTTTGCATCAGAGCGACAATTTTTGAGATAGTTATTAAAACTGTTTAAAGGTTGTCAAACGTTGTTTCCCGTTGTACATCCTTTAATTCTAGAGTTAAATTGATAAATAACGTGTACGAATTTGTTTAACGAATTTGTTTTGGTTACTCGACGCCTCCGTTCTCGTGTAGCCTACATATTGCGTTTTTTTTTTAATTTGCTTACCGGGCTAAAGGTTAGCATGCTTAAAATACGTAAGTCGTTTTGTTCAACAAATTTAAGTAGATAACTCATCAGTTGTTTGCATCAGAGCGACAATTTTTGAGATAGTTATTAAAACTGTTTAAAGGTTGTCAAACGTTGTTTCTCGTTGTACATCCTTTAATTCTAGAGTTAAATTGATAAATAACGTGTACGAATTTGTTTAACGCATTTGTTTTGGTTACTCGACGTCTCCGTTCTCGTGTAGCCTACATATTGCGTTTTTTTTTTTTAATTTGCTTACCGGGTTAAAGGTTAGCATGCTTAAAATACGTAAGTCGTTTTGTTCAACAAATTTAAGTAGATAACTCATCAGTTGTTTGCATCAGAGCGACAATTTTTGAGATAGTTATTAAAACTGTTTAAAGGTTGTCAAACGTTGTTTCTCGTTGTACATCCTTTAATTCTAGAGTTAAATTGATAAATAACGTGTACGAATTTGTTTAACGCATTTGTTTTGGTTACTCGACGTCTCCGTTCTCGTGTAGCCTACATATTGCGTTTTTTTTTTAATTTGCTTTCCGGGCTAAAGGTTAGCATGCTTAAAATACGTAAGTCGTTTTGCTCAACAAATTTAAGTAGATAACTCATCAGTTATTTGCATCAGAGCGACAATTTTTGAGATAGTTATTAAAACTGTTTAAAGGTTGTCAAACGTTGTTTCTCGTTGTACATCCTTTAATTCTAGAGTTAAATTTATAAATAACGTGTACGAATTTGTTTAACGCATTTGTTTTGGTTACTCGACGTCTCCGTTCTCGTGTAGCCTACATATTGCGTTTTTTTTTTAATTTGCATACCGGGCTAAAGGTTAGCATGCTTAAAATACGTAAGTCGTTTTGTTCAACAAATTTAAGTAGATAACTCATCAGTTGTTTGCATCAGAGCGACAATTTTTGAGATAGTTATTAAAACTGTTTAAAGGTTGTCAAACGTTGTTTCTCGTTGTATATCCTTTAATTCTAGAGTTAAATTGATAAATAGCGTGTACGAATTTGTTTAACGCATTTGTTTTGGTTACTCGACGTCTCCGTTCTCGTGTAGCCTACATATTGCGTTTTTTTTTTAATTTGCTTACCGGGCTAAAGGTTAGCATGCTTAAAATACGTAAGTCGTTTTGTTCAACAAATTTAAGTAGATAACTCATCAGTTGTTTGCATCAGAGCGACAATTTTTGAGATAGTTATTAAAACTGTTTAAAGGTTGTCAAACGTTGTTTCTCGTTGTACATCCTTTAATTCTAGAGTTAAATTGATAAATAACTTGTACGAATTTGTTTAACGCATTTGTTTTGGTTACTCGACGTCTCCGTTCTCGTGTAGCCTACATATTACGTTTTTTTTTTAATTTGCTTACCGGGCTAAAGGTTAGCATGCTTAAAATACGTAAGTCGTTTTGTTCAACAAATTTAAGTAGATAACTCATCAGTTGTTTGCATCAGAGCGACAATTTTTGAGATAGTTATTAAAACTGTTTAAAGGTTGTAAAACGTTGTTTCTCGTTGTACATCCTTTAATTCTAGAGTTAAATTGATAAATAACGTGTACGAATTTGTTTAACGCATTTGTTTTGGTTACTCGACGTCTCCGTTCTCGTGTAGCCTACATATTGCGTTTTTTTTTTAATTTGCTTACCGGGCTAAAGGTTAGCATGCTTAAAATACGTAAGTCGTTTTGTTCAACAAATTTAAGTAGATAACTCATCAGTTGTTTGCATCAGAGCGACAATTTTTGAGATAGTTATTAAAACTGTTTAAAGGTTGTCAAACGTTGTTTCTCGTTGTACATCCTTTAATTCTAGAGTTAAATTGATAAATAACGTGTACGAATTTGTTTAACGCATTTGTTTTGGTTACTCGACGTCTCCGTTCTCGTGTAGCCTACATATTGCGTTTTTTTTTTAATTTGCTTAACGGGCTAAAGGTTAGCATGCTTAAAATACGTAAGTCGTTTTGTTCAACAAATTTAAAAAGATAACACATCAGTTGTTTGCATCAGAGCGACAATTTTTGAGATAGTTATTAAAACTGTTTAAAGGTTGTCAAACGTTGTTTCTCGTTGTACATCTTTTAATTCTAGAGTTAAATTGATAAATAACGTGTACGAATTTGTTTAACGCATTTGTTTTGGTTACTCGACGTCTCCGTTCTCGTGTAGCCTACATATTGCGTTTTTTTTTTAATTTGCTTACCGGGCAAAAGGTTAGCATGCTTAAAATACGTAAGTCGTTTTGTTCAACAAATTTAAGTAGATAACTCATCAGTTGTTTGCATCAGAGCGACAATTTTTGAGATAGTTATTAAAACTGTTTAAAGGTTGTCAAACGTTGTTTTTCGTTGTATATCCTTTAATTCTAGAGTTAAATTGATAAATAACGTGTACGAATTTGCTTAACGCATTTGTTTTGGTTACTCGACGTCTCCGTTCTCGTGTAGCCTACATATTGCGTTTTTTTTTTTAATTTGCTTACCGGGCTAAAGGTTAGCATGCTTAAAATACGTAAGTCGTTTTGTTCAACACATTTAAGTAGATAACTCATCAGTTGTTTGCATCAGAGCGACAATTTTTGAGATAGTTATTAAAACTGTTTAAAGGTTGTCAAACGTTGTTTCTCGTTGTATATCCTTTAATTCTAGAGTTAAATTGATAAATAACGTGTACGAATTTGTTTAACGCATTTGTTTTGGTTACTCGACGTCTACGTTCTCGTGTAGCCTACATATTGCGTTTTTTTTTTTAATTTGCTTACCGGGCTAAAGGTTAGCATGCTTAAAATACGTAAGTCGTTTTGTTCAACAAATTTAAGTAGATAACTCATCAGTTGTTTGCATCAGAGCGACAATTTTTGAGATAGTTATTAAAACTGTTTAAAGGTTGTCAAACGTTGTTTCTCGTTGTATAAAAAAAAAAAAAAAAAAACTGTTTAAAGGTTGTCAAACGTTGTTTCTCGTTGTATATCCTTTAATTCTAGAGTTAAATTGATAAATAACGTGTACGAATTTGTTTAACGCATTTGTTTTGGTTACTCGAAGTCTCCGTTCTCGTGCAGCCTACATATTGCGTTTTTTTTTAATTTGCTTACCGGGCTAAAGGTTAGCTTGCTTAAAATACGTAAGTCGTTTTGTTCAACAAATTTAAGTAGATAACTCATCAGTTGTTTGCATCAGAGCGACAATTTTTGAAACGTTGTTTCTCGTTGTATATCCTTTAATTCTAGAGTTAAATTGATAAATAACGTGTACGAATTTGTTTAACGCATTTGTTTTGGTTACTCGACGTCTCCGTTCTCGTGTAGCCTACATATTGCGTTTTTTTTTTTTAATTTGCTTACCGGGCTAAAGGTTAGCATGCTTAAAATACGTAAGTCGTTTTGTTCAACAAATTTGAGTAGATAACTCAGCAGTTGTTTGCATCAGAGCGAAAATTTTTGAGATAGTTATTAAAACTGTTTAAAGGTTGTCAAACGTTGTTTCTCGTTGTACATCCTTTAATTCTAGAGTTAAATTGATAAATAACGTGTACGAATTTGTTTAACGCATTTGTTTTGGTTACTCGACGTCTCCGTTCTCGTGTAGCCTACATATTGCGTTTTTTTTTTAATTTGCTTACCGGGCTAAAGGTTAGCATGCTTAAAATACGTAAGTCGTTTTGTTCAACAAATTTGAGTAGATAACTCAGCAGTTGTTTGCATCAGAGCGACAATTTTTGAGATAGTTATTAAAACTGTTTAAAGGTTGTCAAACGTTGTTTCTCGTTGTACATCCTTTAATTCTAGAGTTAAATTGATAAATAACGTGTACGAATTTGTTTAACGCATTTGTTTTGGTTACTCGACGTCTTCGTTCTCGTGTAGCCTACATATTGCGTTTTTTTTTTAATTTGCTTACCGGGCTAAAGGTTAGCATGCTTAAAATACGTAAGTCGTTTTGTTCAACAAATTTAAGTAGATAACTCATCAGCTGTTTGCATCAGAGCGACAATTTTTGAGATAGTTATTAAAACTGTTTAAAGGTTGTCAAACGTTGTTTCTCGTTGTACATCCTTTAATTCTAGAGTTAAATTGATAAATAACGTGTACGAATTTGTTTAACGCATTTGTTTTGGTTACTCGACGTCTCCGTTCTCGTGTAGCCTACATATTGCGTTTTTTTTTTTAATTTGCTTACCGGGCTAAAGGTTAGCATGCTTAAAATACGTAAGTCGTTTTGTTCAACAAATTTAAGTAGATAACTCATCAGTTGTTTGCATCAGAGCGAAAATTTTTGAGATAGTTATTAAAACTGTTTAAAGGTTGTCAAACGTTGTTTCTCGTTGTACATCCTTTAATTCTAGAGTTAAATTGATAAATAACGTGTACGAATTTGTTTAACGCATTTGTTTTGGTTACTCGACGTCTCCGTCCTCGTGTAGCCTACATATTGCGTTTTTTTTTTAATTTGCTTACCGGGCTAAAGGTTAGCATGCTTAAAATACGTAAGTCGTTTTGTTCAACAATTTTAAGTAGATAACACATCAGTTGTTTGCATCAGAGCGACAATTTTTGAGATAGTTATTAAAACTGTTTAAAGGTTGTCAAACGTTGTTTCTCGTTGTATATCCTTTAATTCTAGAGTTAAATTGATAAATAACGTTTACGAATTTGTTTAACGCATTTGTTTAGGTTACTCGACGTCTCCGTTCTGGTGTAGCCTACATATTGCGTTTTTTTTTAATTTGCTTACCGGGCTAAAGGTTAGCATGCTTAAAATACGTAAGTCGTTTTGTTCAACAAATTTAAGTAGATAACTCATCAGTTGTTTGCATCAGAGCGACAATTTTTGAGATAGTTATTAAAACTGTTTAAAGGTTGTCAAACGTTGTTTCTCGTTGTATATCCTTTAATTCTAGAGTTAAATTGATAAATAACGTGTACGAATTTGTTTAACGCATTTGTTTTGGTTACTCGACGTCTCCGTTCTCGTGTAGCCTACATATTGCGTTTTTTTTTTAATTTGCTTACCGGGCTAAAGGTTAGCATGCTTAAAATACGTAAGTCGTTTTGTTCAACAAATTTAAGTAGATAACTCATCAGTTGTTTGCATCAGAGCGACAATTTTTGAGATAGTTATTAAAACTGTTTAAAGGTTGTCAAACGTTGTTTCTCGTTGTATATCCTTTAATTCTAGAGTTAAATTGATAAATAACGTGTACGAATTTGTTTAACGCATTTGTTTGGTAGCCTACATATTGCGTTTTTTTTTTAAATTTGCTTACCGGGCTAAAGGTTAGCATGCTTAAAATACGTAAGTCGTTTTGTTCAACAAATTTAAATAGATAACTCATCAGTTGTTTGCATCAGAGCGACAATTTTTGAGATAGTTATTAAAACGGTTTAAAGGTTGTCAAACGTTGTTTCTCGTTGTATATCCTTTAATTCTAGAGTTAAATTGATAAATAACGTGTACGAATTTGTTTAACGCATTTGTTTTGGTTACTCGACGTCTCCGTTCTCGTGTAGCCTACATATTGCGTTTTTTTTTAATTTGCTTACCGGGCTAAAGGTTAGCATGCTTAAAATACGTAAGTCGTTTTGTTCAACAAATTTGAGTAGATAACTCAGCAGTTGTTTGCATCAGAGCGAAAATTTTTGAGATAGTTATTAAAACTGTTTAAAGGTTGTCAAACGTTGTTTCTCGTTGTACATCCTTTAATTCTAGAGTTAAATTGATAAATAACGTGTACGAATTTGTTTAACGCATTTGTTTTGGTTACTCGACGTCTCCGTTCTCGTGTAGCCTACATATTGCGTTTTTTTTTTTAATTTGCTTACCGGGCTAAAGGTTAGCATGCTTAAAATACGTAAGTCGTTTTGTTCAACAAATTTAAGTAGATAACTCATCAGTTGTTTGCATCAGAGCGACAATTTTTGAGATAGTTATTAAAACTGTTTAAAGGTTTTCAAACGTTGTTTCTCGTTGTACATCCTTTAATTCTAGAGTTAAATTGATAAATAACGTGTACGAATTTGTTTAACGCATTTGTTTTGTTACTCGACGTCTCCGTTCTCGTGTAGCCTACATATTGCGTTTTTTTTTTTTAATTTGCTTACCGGGCTAAAGGTTAGCATGCTTAAAATACGTAAGTCGTTTTGTTCAACAAATTTAAGTAGATAACTCATCAGCTGTTTGCATCAGAGCGACAATTTTTGAGATAGTTATTAAAACTGTTTAAAGGTTGTCAAACGTTGTTTCTCGTTGTACATCCTTTAATTCTAGAGTTAAATTGATAAATAACGTGTACGAATTTGTTTAACGCATTTGTTTTGGTTACTCGACGTCTCCGTTCTCGTGTAGCCTACATATTGCGTTTTTTTTTTAATTTGCTTACCGGGCTAAAGGTTAGCATGCTTAAAATACGTAAGTCGTTTTGTTCAACAAATTTAAGTAGATAACACATCAGTTGTTTGCATCAGAGCGACAATTTTTGAGATAGTTATTAAAACTGTTTAAAGGTTGTCAAACGTTGTTTCTCGTTGTATATCCTTTAATTCTAGAGTTAAATTGATAAATAACGTGTACGAATTTGTTTAACGCATTTGTTTTGGTTACTCGACGTCTCCGTTCTCGTGTAGCCTACATATTGCGTTTTTTTTTTAATTTGCTTACCGGGCTAAAGGTTAGCATGCTTAAAATACGTAAGTCGTTTGTTCAACAAATTTAAGTAGATAACTCATCAGTTGTTTGCATCAGAGCGACAATTTTTGAGATAGTTATTAAAACTGTTTAAAGGTTGTCAAACGATGTTTCTCGTTGTATATCCTTTAATTCTAGAGTTAAATTGATAAATAACTTGTACGAATTTGTTTAACGCATTTGTTTTGGTTACTCGACGTCTCCGTTCTCGTGTAGCCTACATATTGCGTTTTTTTTTTAATTTGCTTACCGGGCTAAAGGTTAGCATGCTTAAAATACGTAAGTCGTTTTGTTCAACAAATTTAAGTAGATAACTCATCAGTTGTTTGCATCAGAGCGACAATTTTTGAGATAGTTATTAAAACTGTTTAAAGGTTGTCAAACGTTGTTTCTCGTTGTATATCCTTTAATTCTAGAGTTAAATTGATAAATAACGTGTACGAATTTGTTTAACGCATTTGTTTTGGTTACTCGACGTCTCCGTTCTCGTGTAGCCTACATATTGCGTTTTTTTTTTAATTTGCTTACCCGGCTAAAGGTTAGCATGCTTAAAATACGTAAGTCGTTTTGTTCAACAAATCTAAGTAGATAACTCATCAGTTGTTTGCATCAGAGCGACAATTTTTGAGATAGTTATTAAAACTGTTTAAAGGTTGTCAAACGTTGTTTCTCGTTGTATATTCTTTAATTCTAGAGTTAAATTGATAAATAACGTGTACGAATTTGTTTAACGCATTTGTTTTGGTTACTCGACGTCTCCGTTCTCGTGTAGCCTACATATTGCGTTTTTTTTTTTAATTTGCTTACCGGGCTAAAGGTTAGCATGCTTAAAATACGTAAGTCGTTTTGTTCAACAAATTTAAGTAGATAACTCATCAGTTGTTTGCATCAGAGCGACAATTTTTGAGATAGTTATTAAAACTGTTTAAAGGTTGTCAAACGTTGTTTCTCGTTGTACATCCTTTAATTCTAGAGTTAAATTGATAAATAACGTGTACGAATTTGTTTAACGCATTTGTTTTGGTTACTCGACGTCTCCGTTCTCGTGTAGCCTACATATTGAGTTTTTTTTTTTTAATTTGCTTACCGGGCTAAAGGTTAGCATGCTTAAAATACGTAGGTCGTTTTGTTCAACAAATTTAAGTAGATAACTCATCAGTTGTTTGCATCAGAGCGACAATTTTTGAGATAGTTATTAAAACTGTTTAAAGGTTGTCAAACTTTGTTTCTCGTTGTATATCCTTTAATTCTAGAGTTAAATTGATAAATAAAGTGTACGAATTTGTTTAACGCATTTGTTTTGGTTACTCGACGTCTCCGTTCTCGTGTAGCCTACATATTGCGTTTTTTTTTTAATTTGCTTACCGGGCTAAAAGTTAGCATGCTTAAAATACGTAAGTCGTTTTGTTCAACAAATCTAAGTAGATAACTCATCAGTTGTTTGCATCAGAGCGACAATTTTTGAGATAGTTATTAAAACTGTTTAAAGGTTGTCAAACGTTGTTTCTCGTTGTATATCCTTTAATTCTAGAGTTAAATTGATAAATAACGTGTACGAATTTGTTTAACGCATTTGTTTTGGTTACTCGACGTCTCCGTTCTCGTGTAGCCTACATATTGCGTTTTTTTTTTTTAATTTGCTTACCGGGCTAAAGGTTAGCATGCTTAAAATACGTAAGTCGTTTTGTTCAACAAATTTAAGTAGATAAGTCGTCAGTTGTTTGCATCAGAGCGACAATTTTTGAGATAGTTATTAAAACTGTTTAAAGATTGTCAAACGTTGTTTCTCGTTGTACATCCTTTAATTCTAGAGTTAAATTGATAAATAACGTGTACGAATTTGTTTAACGCATTTGTTTTGGTTACTCGACGTCTCCGTTCTCGTGTAGCCTACATATTGCGTATTTTTTTAATTTGCTTACCGGGCTAAAGGTTAGCATGCTTAAAATACGTAAGTCGTTTTGTTCAACAAATTTAAGTAGATAACTCATCAGTTGTTTGCATCAGAGCGACAATTTTTGAGATAGTTATTAAAACTGTTTAAAGGTTGTCAAACGTTGTTTCTCGTTGTATATCCTTTAATTCTAGAGTTAAATTGATAAATAACGTGTACGAATTTGTTTAACGCATTTATTTTGGTTACTCGACGTCTCCGTTCTCGTGTAGCCTACATATTGCGTTTTTTTTTTTAATTTGCTTACCGGGCTAAAGGTTAGCATGCTTAAAATACGTAAGTCGTTTTGTTGAACAAATCTAAGTAGATAACTCATCAGTTGTTTGCATCAGAGCGACAATTTTTGAGATAGTTATTAAAACTGTTTAAAGGTTGTCAAACGTTGTTTCTCGTTGTATATCCTTTAATTCTAGAGTTAAATTGATAAATAACGTGTACGAATTTGTTTAACGCATTTGTTTTGGTTACTCGACGTCTCCGTTCTCGTGTAGCCTACATATTGCGTTTTTTTTTTAATTTGCTTACCGGGCTAAAGGTTAGCATGCTTAAAATACGTAAGTCGTTTTGTTCAACAAATTTAAGTAGATAACTCATCAGTTGTTTGCATCAGAGCGACAATTTTTGAGATAGTTATTAAAACTGTTTAAAGGTTGTCAAACGATGTTTCTCGTTGTATATCCTTTAATTCTAGAGTTAAATTGATAAATAACGTGTACGAATTTGTTTAACGCATTTGTTTTGGTTACTCGACGTCTCCGTTCTCGTGTAGCCTACATATTGCGTTTTTTTTTTTAATTTGCTTACCGGGCTAAAGGTTAGCATGCTTAAAATACGTAAGTCGTTTTGTTCAACAAATTTAAGTAGATAACTCATCAGTTGTTTGCATCAGAGCGACAATTTTTGAGATAGTTATTAAAACTGTTTAAAGGTTGTCAAACGTTGTTTCTCGTTGTACATCCTTTAATTCTAGAGTTAAATTGATAAGTAACGTGTACGAATTTGTTTAACGCATTTGTTTTGGTTACTCGACGTCTCCGTTCTCGTGTAGCCTACATATTGCGTTTTTTTTTAATTTGCTTACCGGGCTAAAGGTTAGCATGCTTAAAATACGTAAGTCGTTTTGTTCAACAAATTTAAGTAGATAACTCGTCAGTTGTTTGCATCAGAGCGACAATTTTTGAGATAGTTATTAAAACTGTTTAAAGGTTGTCAAACGTTGTTTCTCGTTGTATATCCTTTAATTCTAGAGTTAAATTGATAAATAACCTGTACGAATTTGTTTAACGCATTTGTTTTGGTTACTCGACGTCTCCGTTTTCGTGTAGCCTACATATTGCGTTTTTTTTTTAATTTGCTTACCGGGCTAAAGGTTAGCATGCTTAAAATACGTAAGTCGTTTTGTTCAACAAATTTAAGTAGATAACTCATCAGTTGTTTGCATCAGAGCGACAATTTTTGAGATAGTTATTAAAACTGTTTAAAGGTTGTCAAACGTTGTTTCTCGTTGTACATCCTTTAATTCTAGAGTTAAATTGATAAATAACGTGTACGAATTTGTTTAACGCATTTGTTTTGGTTACTCGACGTCTCCGTTCTCGTGTAGCCTACATATAGCGTTTTTTTTTTAATTTGCTTACCGGGCTAAAGGTTAGCATGCTTAAAATACGTAAGTCGTTTTGTTCAACAAATTTAAGTAGATAACTCATCAGTTGTTTGCATCAGAGCGACAATTTTTGAGATAGTTATTAAAACTGTTTAAAGGTTGTCAAACGTTGTTTCTCGTTGTATATCCTTTAATTCTAGAGTTAAATTGATAAATAACGTATACGAATTTGTTTAACGCATTTGTTTTGGTTACTCGACGTCTCCGTTCTCGTGTAGCCTACATATTGCGTTTTTTTTTAATTTGCTTACCGGGCTAAAGGTTAGCATGCTTAAAATACGTAAGTCGTTTTGTTCAACAAATTTAAGTAGATAACTCATCAGTTGTTTGCATCAGAGCGACAATTTTTGAGATAGTTATTAAAACTATTTAAAGGTTGTCAAACGATGTTTCTCGTTGTATATCCTTTAATTCTAGAGTTATATTGATAAATAACGTGTACGAATTTGTTTAACGCATTTGTTTTGGTTACTCGACGTCTCCGTTCTCGTGTAGCCTACATATTGCGTTTTTTTTTTAATTTGCTTACCGGGCTAAAGGTTAGCATGCTTAAAATACGTAAGTCGTTTTGTTCAACAAATTTAAGTAGATAACTCATCAGTTGTTTGCATCAGAGCGACAATTTTTGAGATAGTTATAAAACTGTTTAAAGGTTGTCAAACGTTGTTTCTCGTTGTACATCCTTTAATTCTAGAGTTAAATTTATAAATAACGTGTACGAATTTGTTTAACGCATTTGTTTTGGTTACTCGACGTCTCCGTTCTCGTGTAGCCTACATATTGCGTTTTTTTTTAATTTGCTTACCGGGCTAAAGGTTAGCATGCTTAAAATACGTAAGTCGTTTTGTTCAACAAATTTAAGTAGATAACTCATCAGTTGTTTACATCAGAGCGACAATTTTTGAGATAGTTATTAAAACTGTTTAAAGGTTGTCAAACGTTGTTTCTCGTTGTATATCCTTTAATTCTAGAGTTAAATTGATAAATAACGTGTACGAATTTGTTTAACGCATTTGTTTTGGTTACTCGGCGTCTCCGTTCTCGTGTAGCCTACATATTGCGTTTTTTTTAATTTGCTTACCGGGCTAAAGGTTAGCATGCTTAAAATACGTAAGTCGTTTTGTTCAACAAATTTAAGTAGATAACTCATCAGTTGTTTGCATCAGAGCGACAATTTTTGAGATAGTTATTAAAACTATTTAAAGGTTGTCGAACCTTGTTTCTCGTTGTACATCCTTTAATTCTAGAGTTAAATTGATAAATAACGTGTACGAATTTGTTTAACGCATTTGTTTTGGTTACTCGAAGTCTCCGTTCTCGTGTAGCCTACATATTGCGTTTTTTTTAATTTGCTTACCGGGCTAAAGGTTAGCATGCTCAAAATACGTAAGTCGTTTTGTTCAACAAATTTAAGTAGATATCTCATCAGTTGTTTGCATCAGAGCGACAATTTTTGAGATAGTTATTAAAACTGTTTAAAGGTTGTCAAACGTTGTTTCTCGTTGTACATCCTTTAATTCTAGAGTTAAATTGATAAATAACGTGTACGAATTTGTTTAACGCATTTGTTTTGGTTACTCGACGTCTCCGTTCTCGTGTAGCCTACATATTGCGTTTTTTTTTAATTTGCTTACCGGGTTAAAGGTTAGCATGCTCAAAATACGTAAGTCGTTTTGTTCAACAAATTTAAGTAGATAACTCATCAGTTGTTTGCATCAGAGCGACAATTTTTGAGATAGTTATTAAAACTATTTAAAGGTTGTCAAACGTTGTTTCTCGTTGTACATCCTTTAATTCTAGAGTTAAATTGATAAATAACGTGTACGAATTTGTTTAACGCATTTGTTTTGGTTACTCGAAGTCTCCGTTCTCGTGTAGCCTACATATTGCGTTTTTTTTTAATTTGCTTACCGTGCTAAAGGTTAGCATACTCAAAATACGTAAGTCGTTTTGTTCAACAAATTTAAGTAGATAACTCATCAGTTGTTTGCATCAGAGCGACAATTTTTGAGATAGTTATTAAAACTGTTTAAAGGTTGTCAAACGTTGTTTCTCGTTGTATATCCTTTAATTCTAGAGTTAAATTGATAAATAACGTGTACGAATTTGTTTAACGCATTTGTTTTGGTTACTCGACGTCTCCGTTCTCGTGTAGCCTACATATTGCGTTTTTTTTTTAATTTGCTTACCGGGCTAAAGGTTAGCATGCTTAAAATACGTAAGTCGTTTTGTTCAACAAATTTAAGTAGATAACTCATCAGTTGTTTGCATCAGAGCGACAATTTTTGAGATAGTTATTAAAACTGTTTAAAGGTTGTCAAACGTTGTTTCTCGTTGTACATCCTTTAATTCTAGAGTTAAATTGATAAATAACGTGTACGAATTTGTTTAACGCATTTGTTTTGGTTACTCGACGTCTCCGTTCTCGTGTAGCCTACATATTGCGTTTTTTTTTTAATTTGCTTACCGGGCTAAAGGTTAGCATGCTTAAAATACGTAAGTCGTTTTGTTCAACAAATTTAAGTAGATAACTCATCAGTTGTTTGCATCAGAGCGACAATTTTTGAGATAGTTATTAAAACTGTTTAAAGGTTGTCAAACGTTGTTTCTCGTTGTATATCCTTTAATTCTAGAGTTAAATTGATAAATAACGTGTACGAATTTGTTTAACGCATTTGTTTTGGTTACTCGAAGTCTCCGTTCTCGTGTAGCCTACATATTGCGTTTTTTTTTAATTTGCTTACCGGGCTAAAGGTTAGCATGCTTAAAATACGTAAGTCGTTTTGTTCAACAAATTTAAGTAGATAACTCATCAGTTGTTTGCATCAGAGCGACAATTTTTGAGATAGTTATTAAAACTATTTAAAGGTTGTCAAACGATGTTTCTCGTTGTATATCCTTTAATTCTAGAGTTAAATTGATAAATAACGTGTACGAACTTGTTTAACGCATTTGTTTTGGTTACTCGACGTCTCCGTTCTCGTGTAGCCTACATATTGCGTTTTTTTTTTAATTTGCTTACCGGGCTAAAGGTTAGCATGCTTAAAATACGTAAGTCGTTTTGTTCAACAAATTTAAGTAGATAACTCATCAGTTGTTTGCATCAGAGCGACAATTTTTGAGATAGTTATAAAACTGTTTAAAGGTTGTCAAACGTTGTTTCTCGTTGTACATCCTTTAATTCTAGAGTTAAATTGATAAATAACGTGTACGAATTTGTTTAACGCATTTGTTTTGGTTACTCGACGTCTCCGTTCTCGTGTAGCCTACATATTGCGTTTTTTGTTTAATTTGCTTACCGGGCTAAAGGTTAGCATGCTTAAAATACGTAAGTCGTTTTGTTCAACAAATTTAAGTAGATAACTCATCAGTTGTTTACATCAGAGCGACAATTTTTGAGATAGTTATTAAAACTGTTTAAAGGTTGTCAAACGTTGTTTCTCGTTGTATATCCTTTAATTCTAGAGTTAAATTGATAAATAACGTGTACGAATTTGTTTAACGCATTTGTTTTGGTTACTCGACGTCTCCGTTCTCGTGTAGCCTACATATTGCGTTTTTTTTTAATTTGCTTACCGGGCTAAAGGTTAGCATGCTTAAAATACGTAAGTCGTTTTGTTCAACAAATTTAAGTAGATAACTCATCAGTTGTTTGGATCAGAGCGACAATTTTTGAGATAGTTATTAAAACTATTTAAAGGTTGTCAAACCTTGTTTCTCGTTGTACATCCTTTAATTCTAGAGTTAAATTGATAAATTACGTGTACGAATTTGTTTAACGCATTTGTTTTGGTTACTCGAAGTCTCCGTTCTCGTGTAGCCTACATATTGCGTTTTTTTTTTAATTTGCTTACCGGGCTAAAGGTTAGCATGCTCAAAATACGTAAGTCGTTTTGTTCCACAAATTTAAGTAGATATCTCATCAGTTGTTTGCATCAGAGCGACAATTTTTGAGATAGTTATTAAAACTGTTTAAAGGTTGTCAAACGTTGTTTCTCGTTGTACATCCTTTAATTCTAGAGTTAAATTGATAAATAACGTGTACGAATTTGTTTAACGCATTTGTTTTGGTTACTCGACGTCTCCGTTCTCGTGTAGCCTACATATTGCGTTTTTTTTTAATTTGCTTACCGGGCTAAAGGTTATCATGCTCAAAATACGTAAGTCGTTTTGTTCAACAAATTTAAGTAGATAACTCATCAGTTGTTTGCATCAGAGCGACAATTTTTGAGATAGTTATTAAAACTATTTAAAGGTTGTCAAACGTTGTTTCTCGTTGTACATCCTTTAATTCTAGAGTTAAATTGATAAATAACGTGTACGAATTTGTTTAACGCATTTGTTTTGGTTACTCGAAGTCTCCGTTCTCGTGTAGCCTACATATTGCGTTTTTTTTTAATTTGCTTACCGGGCTAAAGGTTAGCATGCTCAAAATACGTAAGTCGTTTTGTTCAACAAATTTAAGTAGATAACTCATCAGTTGTTTGCATCAAGCGACAATTTTTGAGATAGTTATTAAAACTGTTTAAAGGTTGTCAAACGTTGTTTCTCGTTGTACATCCTTTAATTCTAGAGTTAAATTGATAAATAACGTGTACGAATTTGTTTAACGCATTTGTTTTGGTTACTCGACATCTCCGTTCTCGTGTAGCCTACATATTGCGTTTTTTTTTAATTTGCTTACCGGGCTAAAGGTTAGCATGCTCAAAATACGTAAGTCGTTTTGTTCAACAAATTTAAGTAGATAACTCATCAGTTGTTTGCATCAGAGCGACAATTTTTGAGATAGTTATTAAAACCATTTAAAGGTTGTCAAACGTTGTTTCTCGTTGTACATCCTTTAATTCTAGAGTTAAATTGATAAATAACGTGTACGAATTTGTTTAACGCATTTGTTTTGGTTACTCGACGTCTCCGTTCTCGTGTAGCCTACATATTGCGTTTTTTTTTTAATTTGCTTACCGGGCTAAAGGTTAGCATGCTTAAAATACGTAAGTCGTTTTGTTCAACAAATTTAAGTAGATAACTCATCAGTTGTTTGCATCAAGCGACAATTTTTGAGATAGTTATTAAAACTGTTTAAAGGTTGTCAAACGTTGTTTCTCGTTGTACATCCTTTAATTCTAGAGTTAAATTGATAAATAACGTGTACGAATTTGTTTAACGCATTTGTTTTGGTTACTCGACGTCTCCGTTCTCGTGTAGCCTACATATTGCTTTTTTTTTTTAATAAGCTTACCGGGCTAAAGGTTAGCATGCTTAAAATACGTAAGTCGTTTTGTTCAACAAATTTAAGTAGATAACTCATCAGTTGTTTGCATCAGAGCGACAATTTTTGAGATAGTTATTAAAACTGTTTAGAGGTTGTCAAACGTTGTTTCTCGTTGTATATCCTTTAATTCTAGAGTTAAATTGATAAATAACGTGTACGAATTTGTTTAACGCATTTGTTTTGGTTACTCGACGTCTCCGTTCTCGTGTAGCCTACATATTGCGTTTTTTTTTAATTTGCTTACCGGGCTAAAGGTTAGCATGCTTAAAATACGTAAGTCGTTTTGTTCAACAAATTTAAGTAGATAACTCATCAGTTGTTTGCATCAGAGCGACAATTTTTGAGATAGTTATTAAAACTGTTTAAAGGTTGTCAAACGTTGTTTCTCGTTGTATATCCTTTAATTCTAGAGTTAAATTGATAAATAACGTGTACGAATTTGTTTAACGCATTTGTTTTGGTTACTCGACGTCTCCGTTCTCGTGTAGCCTACATATTGCGTTTTTTTTTAATTTGCTTACCGGGCTAAAGGTTAGCATGCTTAAAATACGTAAGTCGTTTTGTTCAACAAATTTAAGTAGATAACTCATCAGTTGTTTACATCAGAGCGACAATTTTTGAGATAGTTATTAAAACTGTTTAAAGGTTGTCAAACGTTGTTTCTCGTTGTATATCCTTTAATTCTAGAGTTAAATTGATAAATAACGTGTACGAATTTGTTTAACGCATTTGTTTTGGTTACTCGACGTCTCCGTTCTCGTGTAGCCTACATATTGCGTTTTTTTTTAATTTGGTTACCGGGCTAAAGGTTAGCATGCTTAAAATACGTAAGTCGTTTTGTTCAACAAATTTAAGTAGATAACTCATCAGTTGTTTGCATCAGAGCGACAATTTTTGAGATAGTTATTAAAACTATTTAAAGGTTGTCAAACCTTGTTTCTCGTTGTACATCCTTTAATTCTAGAGTTAAATTGATAAATAACGTGTACGAATTTGTTTAACGCATTTGTTTTGGTTACTCGACGTCTCCGTTCTCGTGTAGCCTACATATTGCGTTTTTTTTTAATTTGCTTACCGGGCTAAAGGTTAGCATGCTCAAAATACGTAAGTCGTTTTGTTCAACAAATTTAAGTAGATAACTCATCAGTTGTTTGCATCAAGCGACAATTTTTGAGATAGTTATTAAAACTGTTTAAAGGTTGTCAAACGTTGTTTCTCGTTGTACATCCTTTAATTCTAGAGTTAAATTGATAAATAACGTGTACGAATTTGTTTAACGCATTTGTTTTGGTTACTCGACGTCTCCGTTCTCGTGTAGCCTACATATTGCGTTTTTTTTTTAATTTGCTTACCGGGCTAAAGGTTAGCATGCTTAAAATACGTAAGTCGTTTTGTTCAACAAATTTAAGTAGATAACTCATCAGTTGTTTGCATCAGAGCGACAATTTTTGAGATAGTTATTAAAACTGTTTAGAGGTTGTCAAACGTTGTTTCTCGTTGTATATCCTTTAATTCTAGAGTTAAGTTGATAAATAACGTGTACGAATTTGTTTAACGCATTTGTTTTGGTTACTCGACGTCTCCGTTCTCGTGTAGCCTACATATTGCGTTTTTTTTTTAATTTGCTTACCGGGCTAAAGGTTAGCATGCTTAAAATACGTAAGTCGTTTTGTTCAACAAATTTAAGTAGATAACTCATCAGTTGTTTGCATCAGAGCGACAATTTTTGAGATAGTTATTAAAACTGTTTAAAGGTTGTCAAACGTTGTTTCTCGTTGTATATCCTTTAATTCTAGAGTTAAATTGATAAATAACGTGTACGAATTTGTTTAACGCATTTGTTTTGGTTACTCGAGGTCTCCGTTCTCGTGTAGCCTACATATTGCGTTTTTTTTTAAATTTACTTACCGGGCTAAAGGTTAGCATGCTTAAAATACGTAAGTCGTTTTGTTCAACAAATTTAAGTAGATAACTCATCAGTTGTTTGCATCAGAGCGACAATTTTTGAGATAGTTATTAAAACTGTTTAAAGGTTGTCAAACGTTGTTTCTCGTTGTATATCCTTTAATTCTAGAGTTAAATTGATAAATAACGTGTACGAATTTGTTTAACGCATTTGTTTTGGTTACTCGACGTCTCCGTTCTCGTGTAGCCTACATATTGCGTTTTTTTTTTAATTTGCTTACCGGCCAAAGGTTAACATGCTTAAAATACGTAAGTCGTTTTGTTCAACAAATTTAAGTAGATAACTCATCAGTTGTTTGCATCAGAGCGACAATTTTTGAGATAGTTATTAAAACTGTTTAAAGGTTGCCAAACGTTGTTTCTCGTTGTATATCCTTTAATTCTAGAGTTAAATTGATAAATAACGTGTACGAATTTGTTTAACGCATTTGTTTTGGTTACTCGACGTCTCCGTTCTCGTGTAGCCTACATATTGCGTTTTTTTTAACTTGCTTACCGGGCTAAAGGTTAGCATGCTTAAAATACGTAAGTCGTTTTGTTTAACAAATTTAAGTAGATAACTCATCAGTTGTTTGCATCAGAGCGAAAATTTTTGAGATAGTTATTAAAACTGTTTAAAGGTTGTCAAACGTTGTTTCTCGTTGTACATCCTTTAATTCTAGAGTTAAATTGATAAATAACGTGTACGAATTTGTTTAACGCATTTGTTTTGGTCACTCGACGTCTCCGTTCTCGTGTAGCCTACATATTGCGTTTTTTTTTTAAATTTGCTTACCGGGCTAAAGGTTAGCATGCTTAAAATACGTAAGTCGTTTTGTTCAACAAATTTAAGTAGATAACTCATCAGTTGTTTGCATCAGAGCGACAATTTTTGACATAGTTATTAAAACTGTTTAAAGGTTGTCAAACGATGTTTCTCGTTGTATATCCTTTAATTCTAGAGTTAAATTGATAAATAACGTGTACGAATTTGTTTAACGCATTTGTTTTGGTTACTCGACGTCTCCGTTCTCGTGTAGCCTACATATTGCGTTTTTTTTTTAATTTGCTTACCGGGCTAAAGGTTAGCATGCTTAAAATACGTAAGTCGTTTTGTTCAACAAATTTAAGTAGATAACTCATCCGTTGTTTGCATCAGAGCGACAATTTTTGAGATAGTTATTAAAACTGTTTAAAGGTTGTCAAACGTTGTTTCTCGTTGTATATCCTTTAATTCTAGAGTTAAATTGATAAATAACGTGTACGAATTTGTTTAACGCATTTGTTTTGGTTACTCGACGTCTCCGTTCTCGTGTAGCCTACATATTGCGTTTTTTTTTTTAATTTGCTTACCGGGCTAAAGGTTAGCATGCTTAAAATACGTAAGTCGTTTTGTTCAACAAATTTAAGTAGATAACTCATCAGTTGTTTGCATCAGAGCGACAATTTTTGAGATAGTTATTAAAACTGTTTAAAGGTTGTCAAACGTTGTTTCTCGTTGTATATCCTTTAATTCTAGAGTTAAATTGATAAATAACGTGTACGAATTTGTTTAACGCATTTGTTTTGGTTACTCGACGTCTCCGTTCTCGTGTAGCCTACATATTGCGTTTTTTTTTTAATTTGCTTACCGGGCTAAAGGTTAGCATGTTTAAAATACGTAAGTCGTTTTGTTCAACAAATTTAAGTAGATAACTCATCAGTTGTTTGCATCAGAGCGACAATTTTTGAGATAGTTATTAAAACTGTTTAAAGGTTGTCAAACGTTGTGTCTCGTTGTACATCCTTTAATTCTAGAGTTAAATTGATAAATAACGTGTACGAATTTGTTTAACGCATTTGTTTTGGTTACTTGACGTCTCCGTTCTCGTGTAGCCTACATATTGCGTTTTTTTTAATTTTCTTACCGGGCTAAAGGTTAGCATGCTTAAAATACGTAAGTCGTTTTGTTCAACAAATTTAAGTAGATAACTCATCAGTTGTTTGCATCAGAGCGACAATTTTTGAGATAGTTATTAAAACTGTTTAAAGGTTGTCAAACGTTGTTTCTCGTTGTACATCCTTTAATTCTAGAGTTAAATTGATAAATAACGTGTACGAATTTGTTTAACGCATTTGTTTTGGTTACTCGACGTGTCCGTTCTCGTGTAGCCTACATATTGCGTTTTTTTTTTTAATTTGCTTACCGGGCTAAAGGTTAGCATGCTTAAAATACGTAAGTCGTTTTGTTCAACAAATTTAAGTAGATAACTCATCAGTTGGTTGCATCAGAGCGACAATTTTTGAGATAGTTATTAAAACTGTTTAAAGGTTGTCAAACGTTGTTTCTCGTTGTATATCCTTTAATTCTAGAGTTAAATTGATAAATAACGTGTACGAATTTGTTTAACGCATTTCTTTTGGTTACTCGACGTCTCCGTTCTCGTGTAGCCTACATATTGCGTTTTTTTTTAATTTGCTTACCGGGCTAAAGGTTAGCATGCTTAAAATACGTAAGTCGTTTTGTTCAACAAATTTAAGTAGATAACTCATCAGTTGTTTGCATCAGAGCTACAATTTTTGAGATAGTTATTAAAACTGTTTAAAGGTTGTCAAACGTTGTTTCTCGTTGTACATCCTTTAATTCTAGAGTTAAATTGATAAATAACGTGTACGAATTTGTTTAACGCATTTGTTTTGGTTACTCGACGTCTCCGTTCTCGTGTAGCCTACATATTGCGTTTTTTTTTTAATTTGCTTACCGGGCTAAAGGTTAGCATGCTTAAAATACGTAAGTCGTTTTGTTCAACAAATTTAAGTAGATAACTCATCAGTTGTTTGCATCAGAGCGACAATTTTTGAGATAGTTATTAAAACTGTTTAAAGGTTGTCAAACGTTGTTTCTCGTTGTATATCCTTTAATTCTAGAGTTAAATTGATAAATAACGTGTACGAATTTGTTTAACGCATTTGTTTTGGTTACTCGACGTCTCCGTTCTCGTGTAGCCTACATATTGCGTTTTTTTTTTTAATTTGCTTACCGGGCTAAAGGTTAGCATGCTCAAAATACGTAAGTCGTTTTGTTCAACAAATTTAAGTAGATAACTCATCAGTTGTTTGCATCAGAGCGACAATTTTTGAGATAGTTATTAAAACTGTTTAAAGGTTGTCAAACGTTGTTTCTCGTTGTACATCCTTTAATTCTAGAGTTAAATTGATAAATAACGTGTACGAATTTGTTTAACGCATTTGTTTTGGTTACTCTATGTCTCCGTTCTCGTGTAGCCTACATATTGCGTTTTTTTTTTAATTTGCTTACCGGGCTAAAGGTTAGCATCCTGAAAATACGTAAGTCGTTTTGTTCAACAAATTTAAGTAGATAACTCATCAGTTGTTTGCATCAGAGCGACAATTTTTGAGATAGTTATTAAAACTGTTTAAAGGTTGTCAGACGTTGTTTCTCGTTGTACATCCTTTAATTCTAGAGCTAAATTGATAAAAAACGTGTACGAATTTGTTTAACGCATTTGTTTTGGTTACTCGACGTCTCCGTTCTCGTGTAGCCTACATATTGCGTTTTTTTTTAATTTGCTTACCGGGCTAAAGGTTAGCATGCTTAAAATACGTAAGTTATTTTGTTCAACAAATTTAAGTAGATAACTCATCAGTTGTTTGCATCAGAGCGACAATTTTTGAGATAGTTATTAAAACTGTTTAAAGGTTGTCAAACGTTGTTTCTCGTTGTACATCCTTTAATTCTAGAGTTAAATTGATAAATAACGTGTACGAATTTGTTTAACGCATTTGTTTTGGTTACTCGACGTCTCCGTTCTCGTGTAGCCTACATATTGCGTTTTTTTTTTAATTTGCTTACCGGGCTAAAGGTTAGCATTCTTAAAATACGTAAGTCGTTTTGTTCAACAAATTTAAGTAGATAACTCATCAGTTGTTTGCATCAGAGCGACAATTTTTGAGATAGTTATTAAAACTGTTTAAAGGTTGTCAAACGTTGTTTCTCGTTGAACATCCTTTAATTCTAGAGTTAAATTGATAAATAACGTGTACGAATTTGTTTAACGCATTTGTTTTGGTTACTCGACGTCTCCGTTCTCGTGTAGCCTACATATTGCGTTTTTTTTTTAATTTGCTTACCGGGCTAAAGGTTAGCATGCTTAAAATACGTAAGTCGTTTTGTTCAACAAATTTAAGTAGATAACTCATCAGTTGTTTGCATCAGAGCGACAATTTTTGAGATAGTTATTAAAACTGTTTAAAGGTTGTCAAACGTTGTTTCTCGTTGTACATCCTTTAATTCTAGAGTTAAATTGATAAATAACGTGTACGAATTTGTTTAACGCATTTGTTTTGGTTACTCGACGTCTCCGTTCTCGTGTAGCCTACATATTGCGTTTTTTTTTTAATTTGCTTACCGGGCTAAAGGTTAGCATGCTTAAAATACGTAAGTCGTTTTGTTCAACAAATTTAAGTAGATAACTCATCAGTTGTTTGCATCAGAGCGACAATTTTTGAGATAGTTATTAAAACTGTTTAAAGGTTGTCAAACGTTGTTTCTCGTTGTATATCCTTTAATTCTAGAGTTAAATTGATAAATAACGTGTACGAATTTGTTTAACGCATTTGTTTTGGTTACTCGACGTCTCCGTTCTCGTGTAGCCTACATATTGCGTTTTTTTTTAACTTGCTTACCGGGCTAAAGGTTAGCATGCTTAAAATACGTAAGTCGTTTTGTTCAACAAATTTAAGTAGATAACTCATCAGTTGTTTGCATCAGAGCGAAAATTTTTGAGATAGTTATTAAAACTGCTTAAAGGTTTTCAAACGTTGTTTCTCGTTGTACATCCTTTAATTCTAGAGTTAAATTGATAAATAACCTGTACGAATTTGTTTAACGCATTTGTTTTGGTTACTCGACGTCTCCGTTCTCGTGTAGCCTACATATTGCGTTTTTTTTTTAATTTGCTTACCGGGCTAAAGGTTAGCATGCTTAAAATACGTAAGTCGTTTTGTTCAACAAATTTAAGTAGATAACTCATCAGTTGTTTGCATCAGAGCGACAATTTTTGACATAGTTATTAAAACTGTTTAAAGGTTGTCAAACGATGTTTCTCGTTGTATATCCTTTAATTCTAGAGTTAAATTGATAAATAACGTGTACGAATTTGTTTAACGCATTTGTTTTGGTTACTCGACGTCTCCGTTCTCGTGTAGCCTACATATTGCGTTTTTTTTTTAATTTGCTTACCGGGCTAAAGGTTAGCATGCTTAAAATACGTAAGTCGTTTTGTTCAACAAATTTAAGTAGATAACTCATCCGTTGTTTGCATCAGAGCGACAATTTTTGAGATAGTTATTAAAACTGTTTAAAGGTTGTCAAACGTTGTTTCTCGTTGTATATCCTTTAATTCTAGAGTTAAATTGATAAATAACGTGTACGAAATTGTTTAACGCATTTGTTTTGGTTACTCGACGTCTCCGTTCTCGTGTAGCCTACATATTGCGTTTTTTTTTTTTAATTTGCTTACCGGGCTAAAGGTTAGCATGCTTAAAATACGTAAGTCGTTTTGTTCAACAAATTTAAGTAGATAACTCATCTGTTGTTTGCATCAGAGCGACAATTTTTGAGATAGTTATTAAAACTGTTTAAAGGTTGTCAAACGTTGTTTCTCGTTGTATATCCTTTAATTCTAGAGTTAAATTGATAAATAACGTGTACGAATTTGTTTAACGCATTTGTTTTGGTTACTCGACGTCTCCGTTCTCGTGTAGCCTACATATTGCGTTTTTTTTTTTAATTTGCTTACCGGGCTAAAGGTTACCATGCTTAAAATACGTAAGTCGTTTTGTTCAACAAATTTAAGTAGATAACTCATCAGTTGTTTGCATCAGAGCGACAATTTTTGAGATAGTTATTAAAACTGTTTAAAGGTTGTCAAACGTTGTTTCTCGTTGTATATCCTTTAATTCTAGAGTTAAATTGATAAATAACGTGTACGAATTTGTTTAACGCATTTGTTTTGGTTACTCGACGTCTCCGTTCTCGTGTAGCCTACATATTGCGTTTTTTTTTTAATTTGCTTACCGGGCTAAAGGTTAGCATGCTTAAAATACGTAAGTCGTTTTGTTCAACAAATTTAAGTAGATAACTCATCAGTTGTTTGCATCAGAGCGACAATTTTTGAGATAGTTATAAAACTGTTTAAAGGTTGTCAAACGTTGTTTCTCGTTGTACATCCTTTAATTCTAGAGTTAAATTTATAAATAACGTGTACGAATTTGTTTAACGCATTTGTTTTGGTTACTCGACGTCTCCGTTCTCGTGTAGCCTACATATTGCGTTTTTTTTTAATTTGCTTACCGGGCTAAAGGTTAGCATGCTTAAAATACGTAAGTCGTTTTGTTCAACAAATTTAAGTAGATAACTCATCAGTTGTTTACATCAGAGCGACAATTTTTGAGATAGTTATTAAAACTGTTTAAAGGTTGTCAAACGTTGTTTCTCGTTGTACATCCTTTAATTCTAGAGTTAAATTGATAAATAACGTGTACGAATTTGTTTAACGCATTTGTTTTGGTTACTCGGCGTCTCCGTTCTCGTGTAGCCTACATATTGCGTTTTTTTTTTAATTTGCTTACCGGCCTAAAGGTTAGCATGCTTAAAATACGTAAGTCGTTTTGTTCAACAAATTTAAGTAGATAACTCATCAGTTGTTTGCATCAGAGCGACAATTTTTGAGATAGTTATTAAAACTATTTAAAGGTTGTCGAACCTTGTTTCTCGTTGTACATCCTTTAATTCTAGAGTTGAATTGATAAATAACGTGTACGAATTTGTTTAACGCATTTGTTTTGGTTACTCGAAGTCTCCGTTCTCGTGTAGCCTACATATTGCGTTTTTTTTAATTTGCTTACCGGGCTAAAGGTTAGCATGCTCAAAATACGTAAGTCGTTTTGTTCAACAAATTTAAGTAGATATCTCATCAGTTGTTTGCATCAGAGCGACAATTTTTGAGATAGTTATTAAAACTGTTTAAAGGTTGTCAAACGTTGTTTCTCGTTGTACATCCTTTAATTCTAGAGTTAAATTGATAAATAACGTGTACGAATTTGTTTAACGCATTTGTTTTGGTTACTCGACGTCTCCGTTCTCGTGTAGCCTACATATTGCGTTTTTTTTTAATTTGCTTACCGGGCTAAAGGTTAGCATGCTCAAAATACGTAAGTCGTTTTGTTCAACAAATTTAAGTAGATAACTCATCAGTTGTTTGCATCAGAGCGACAATTTTTGAGATAGTTATTAAAACTATTTAAAGGTTGTCAAACGTTGTTTCTCGTTGTACATCCTTTAATTCTAGAGTTAAATTGATAAATAACGTGTACGAATTTGTTTAACGCATTTGTTTTGGTTACTCGAAGTCTCCGTTCTCGTGTAGCCTACATATTGCGTTTTTTTTTAATTTGCTTACCGGGCTAAAGGTTAGCATACTCAAAATACGTAAGTCGTTTTGTTCAACAAATTTAAGTAGATAACTCATCAGTTGTTTGCATCAGAGCGACAATTTTTGAGATAGTTATTAAAACTGTTTAAAGGTTGTCAAACGTTGTTTCTCGTTGTATATCCTTTAATTCTAGAGTTAAATTGATAAATAACGTGTACGAATTTGTTTAACGCATTTGTTTTGGTTACTCGACGTCTCCGTTCTCGTGTAGCCTACATATTGCGTTTTTTTTTTAATTTGCTTACCGGGCTAAAGGTTAGCATGCTTAAAATACGTAAGTCGTTTTGTTCAACAAATTTAAGTAGATAACTCATCAGTTGTTTGCATCAGAGCGACAATTTTTGAGATAGTTATTAAAACTGTTTAAAGGTTGTCAAACGTTGTTTCTCGTTGTATATCCTTTAATTCTAGGGTTAAATTGATAAATAACGTGTACGAATTTGTTTAACGCATTTGTTTTGGTTACTCGACGTCTCCGTTCTCGTGTAGCCTACATATTGCGTTTTTTTTTTAATTTGCTTACCGGGCTAAAGGTTAGCATGCTTAAAATACGTAAGTCGTTTTGTTCAACAAATTTAAGTAGATAACTCATCAGTTGTTTGCATCAGAGCGACAATTTTTGAGATAGTTATTAAAACTATTTAAAGGTTGTCAAACGATGTTTCTCGTTGTATATCCTTTAATTCTAGAGTTAAATTGATAAATAACGTGTACGAATTTGTTTAACGCATTTGTTTTGGTTACTCGACGTCTCCGTTCTCGTGTAGCCTACATATTGCGTTTTTTTTTTAATTTGCTTACCGGGCTAAAGGTTAGCATGCTTAAAATACGTAAGTCGTTTTGTTCAACAAATTTAAGTAGATAACTCATCAGTTGTTTGCATCAGAGCGACAATTTTTGAGATAGTTATAAAACTGTTTAAAGGTTGTCAAACGTTGTTTCTCGTTGTACATCCTTTAATTCTAGAGTTAAATTGATAAATAACGTGTACGAATTTGTTTAACGCATTTGTTTTGGTTACTCGACGTCTCCGTTCTCGTGTAGCCTACATATTGCGTTTTTTGTTTAATTTGCTTACCGGGCTAAAGGATAGCATGCTTAAAATACGTAAGTCGTTTTGTTCAACAAATTTAAGTAGATAACTCATCAGTTGTTTACATCAGAGCGACAATTTTTGAGATAGTTATTAAAACTGTTTAAAGGTTGTCAAACGTTGTTTCTCGTTGTATATCCTTTAATTCTAGAGTTAAATTGATAAATAACGTGTACGAATTTGTTTAACGCATTTGTTTTGGTTACTCGACGTCTCCGTTCTCGTGTAGCCTACATATTGCGTTTTTTTTTTAATTTGCTTACCGGGCTAAAGGTTAGCATGCTTAAAATACGTAAGTCGTTTTGTTCAACAAATTTAAGTAGATAACTCATCAGTTGTTTGCATCAGAGCGACAATTTTTGAGATAGTTATAAAACTGTTTAAAGGTTGTCAAACGTTGTTTCTCGTTGTACATACTTTAATTCTAGAGTTAAATTGATAAATAACGTGTAAGAATTTGTTTAACGCATTTGTTTTGGTTACTCGACGTCTCCGTTCTCGTGTAGCCTACATATTGCGTTTTTTGTTTAATTTGCTTACCGGGCTAAAGGTTAGCATGCTTAAAATACGTAAGTCGTTTTGTTCAACAAATTTAAGTAGATAACTCATCAGTTGTTTGCATCAGAGCGACAATTTTTGAGATAGTTATTAAAACTATTTAAAGGTTGTCGAACCTTGTTTCTCGTTGTACATCCTTTAATTCTAGAGTTAAATTGATAAATAACGTGTACGAATTTGTTTAACGCATTTGTTTTGGTTACTCGAAGTCTCCGTTCTCGTGTAGCCTACATATTGCGTTTTTTTTAATTTGCTTACCGGGCTAAAGGTTAGCATGCTCAAAATACGTAAGTCGTTTTGTTCAACAAATTTAAGTAGATATCTCATCAGTTGTTTGCATCAGAGCGACAATTTTTGAGATAGTTATTAAAACTGTTTAAAGGTTGTCAAACGTTGTTTCTCGTTGTACATCCTTTAATTCTAGAGTTAAATTGATAAATAACGTGTACGAATTTGTTTAACGCATTTGTTTTGGTTACTCGACGTCTCCGTTCTCGTGTAGCCTACATATTGCGTTTTTTTTTAATTTGCTTACCGGGCTAAAGGTTAGCATGCTCAAAATACGTAAGTCGTTTTGTTCAACAAATTTAAGTAGATAACTCATCAGTTGTTTGCATCAGAGCGACAATTTTTGAGATAGTTATTAAAACTATTTAAAGGTTGTCAAACGTTGTTTCTCGTTGTACATCCTTTAATTCTAGAGTTAAATTGATAAATAACGTGTACGAATTTGTTTAACGCATTTGTTTTGGTTACTCGAAGTCTCCGTTCTCGTGTAGCCTACATATTGCGTTTTTTTTTAATTTGCTTACCGGGCTAAAGGTTAGCATACTCAAAATACGTAAGTCGTTTTGTTCAACAAATTTAAGTAGATAACTCATCAGTTGTTTGCATCAGAGCGACAATTTTTGAGATAGTTATTAAAACTGTTTAAAGGTTGTCAAACGTTGTTTCTCGTTGTATATCCTTTAATTCTAGAGTTAAATTGATAAATAACGTGTACGAATTTGTTTAACGCATTTGTTTTGGTTACTCGACGTCTCCGTTCTCGTGTAGCCTACATATTGCGTTTTTTTTTTAATTTGCTTACCGGGCTAAAGGTTAGCATGCTTAAAATACGTAAGTCGTTTTGTTCAACAAATTTAAGTAGATAACTCATCAGTTGTTTGCATCAGAGCGACAATTTTTGAGATAGTTATTAAAACTGTTTAAAGGTTGTCAAACGTTGTTTCTCGTTGTATATCCTTTAATTCTAGGGTTAAATTGATAAATAACGTGTACGAATTTGTTTAACGCATTTGTTTTGGTTACTCGACGTCTCCGTTCTCGTGTAGCCTACATATTGCGTTTTTTTTTTAATTTGCTTACCGGGCTAAAGGTTAGCATGCTTAAAATACGTAAGTCGTTTTGTTCAACAAATTTAAGTAGATAACTCATCAGTTGTTTGCATCAGAGCGACAATTTTTGAGATAGTTATTAAAACTATTTAAAGGTTGTCAAACGATGTTTCTCGTTGTATATCCTTTAATTCTAGAGTTAAATTGATAAATAACGTGTACGAATTTGTTTAACGCATTTGTTTTGGTTACTCGACGTCTCCGTTCTCGTGTAGCCTACATATTGCGTTTTTTTTTTAATTTGCTTACCGGGCTAAAGGTTAGCATGCTTAAAATACGTAAGTCGTTTTGTTCAACAAATTTAAGTAGATAACTCATCAGTTGTTTGCATCAGAGCGACAATTTTTGAGATAGTTATAAAACTGTTTAAAGGTTGTCAAACGTTGTTTCTCGTTGTACATCCTTTAATTCTAGAGTTAAATTGATAAATAACGTGTACGAATTTGTTTAACGCATTTGTTTTGGTTACTCGACGTCTCCGTTCTCGTGTAGCCTACATATTGCGTTTTTTGTTTAATTTGCTTACCGGGCTAAAGGATAGCATGCTTAAAATACGTAAGTCGTTTTGTTCAACAAATTTAAGTAGATAACTCATCAGTTGTTTACATCAGAGCGACAATTTTTGAGATAGTTATTAAAACTGTTTAAAGGTTGTCAAACGTTGTTTCTCGTTGTATATCCTTTAATTCTAGAGTTAAATTGATAAATAACGTGTACGAATTTGTTTAACGCATTTGTTTTGGTTACTCGACGTCTCCGTTCTCGTGTAGCCTACATATTGCGTTTTTTTTTTAATTTGCTTACCGGGCTAAAGGTTAGCATGCTTAAAATACGTAAGTCGTTTTGTTCAACAAATTTAAGTAGATAACTCATCAGTTGTTTGCATCAGAGCGACAATTTTTGAGATAGTTATAAAACTGTTTAAAGGTTGTCAAACGTTGTTTCTCGTTGTACATCCTTTAATTCTAGAGTTAAATTGATAAATAACGTGTACGAATTTGTTTAACGCATTTGTTTTGGTTACTCGACGTCTCCGTTCTCGTGTAGCCTACATATTGCGTTTTTTGTTTAATTTGCTTACCGGGCTAAAGGTTAGCATGCTTAAAATACGTAAGTCGTTTTGTTCAACAAATTTAAGTAGATAACTCATCAGTTGTTTGCATCAGAGCGACAATTTTTGAGATAGTTATTAAAACTATTTAAAGGTTGTCAAACCTTGTTTCTCGTTGTACATCCTTTAATTCTAGAGTTAAATTGATAAATAACGTGTACGAATTTGTTTAACGCATTTGTTTTGGTTACTCGAAGTCTCCGTTCTCGTGTAGCCTACATATTGCGTTTTTTTTTAATTTGTTTACCGGGCTAAAGGTTAGCATGCTCAAAATACGTAAGTCGTTTTGTTCCACAAATTTAAGTAGATATCTCATCAGTTGTTTGCATCAGAGCGACAATTTTTGAGATAGTTATTAAAACTGTTTAAAGGTTGTCAAACGTTGTTTCTCGTTGTACATCCTTTAATTCTAGAGTTAAATTGATAAATAACGTGTACGAATTTGTTTAACGCATTTGTTTTGGTTACTCGACGTCTCCGTTCTCGTGTAGCCTACATATTGCGTTTTTTTTTTTAATTTGCTTACCGGGCTAAAGGTTACCATGCTTAAAATACGTAAGTCGTTTTGTTCAACAAATTTAAGTAGATAACTCATCAGTTGTTTGCATCAGAGCGACAATTTTTGAGATAGTTATTAAAACTGTTTAAAGGTTGTCAAACGTTGTTTCTCGTTGTATATCCTTTAATTCTAGAGTTAAATTGATAAATAACGTGTACGAATTTGTTTAACGCATTTGTTTTGGTTACTCGACGTCTCCGTTCTCGTGTAGCCTACATATTGCGTTTTTTTTTTAATTTGCTTACCGGGCTAAAGGTTAGCATGCTTAAAATACGTAAGTCGTTTTGTTCAACAAATTTAAGTAGATAACTCATCAGTTGTTTGCATCAGAGCGACAATTTTTGAGATAGTTATAAAACTGTTTAAAGGTTGTCAAACGTTGTTTCTCGTTGTACATCCTTTAATTCTAGAGTTAAATTTATAAATAACGTGTACGAATTTGTTTAACGCATTTGTTTTGGTTACTCGACGTCTCCGTTCTCGTGTAGCCTACATATTGCGTTTTTTTTTAATTTGCTTACCGGGCTAAAGGTTAGCATGCTTAAAATACGTAAGTCGTTTTGTTCAACAAATTTAAGTAGATAACTCATCAGTTGTTTACATCAGAGCGACAATTTTTGAGATAGTTATTAAAACTGTTTAAAGGTTGTCAAACGTTGTTTCTCGTTGTACATCCTTTAATTCTAGAGTTAAATTGATAAATAACGTGTACGAATTTGTTTAACGCATTTGTTTTGGTTACTCGGCGTCTCCGTTCTCGTGTAGCCTACATATTGCGTTTTTTTTTTTAATTTGCTTACCGGGCTAAAGGTTAGCATGCTTAAAATACGTAAGTCGTTTTGTTCAACAAATTTAAGTAGATAACTCATCAGTTGTTTGCATCAGAGCGACAATTTTTGAGATAGTTATTAAAACTATTTAAAGGTTGTCGAACCTTGTTTCTCGTTGTACATCCTTTAATTCTAGAGTTAAATTGATAAATAACGTGTACGAATTTGTTTAACGCATTTGTTTTGGTTACTCGAAGTCTCCGTTCTCGTGTAGCCTACATATTGCGTTTTTTTTAATTTGCTTACCGGGCTAAAGGTTAGCATGCTCAAAATACGTAAGTCGTTTTGTTCAACAAATTTAAGTAGATATCTCATCAGTTGTTTGCATCAGAGCGACAATTTTTGAGATAGTTATTAAAACTGTTTAAAGGTTGTCAAACGTTGTTTCTCGTTGTACATCCTTTAATTCTAGAGTTAAATTGATAAATAACGTGTACGAATTTGTTTAACGCATTTGTTTTGGTTACTCGACGTCTCCGTTCTCGTGTAGCCTACATATTGCGTTTTTTTTTAATTTGCTTACCGGGCTAAAGGTTAGCATGCTCAAAATACGTAAGTCGTTTTGTTCAACAAATTTAAGTAGATAACTCATCAGTTGTTTGCATCAGAGCGACAATTTTTGAGATAGTTATTAAAACTATTTAAAGGTTGTCAAACGTTGTTTCTCGTTGTACATCCTTTAATTCTAGAGTTAAATTGATAAATAACGTGTACGAATTTGTTTAACGCATTTGTTTTGGTTACTCGAAGTCTCCGTTCTCGTGTAGCCTACATATTGCGTTTTTTTTTAATTTGCTTACCGGGCTAAAGGTTAGCATACTCAAAATACGTAAGTCGTTTTGTTCAACAAATTTAAGTAGATAACTCATCAGTTGTTTGCATCAGAGCGACAATTTTTGAGATAGTTATTAAAACTGTTTAAAGGTTGTCAAACGTTGTTTCTCGTTGTATATCCTTTAATTCTAGAGTTAAATTGATAAATAACGTGTACGAATTTGTTTAACGCATTTGTTTTGGTTACTCGACGTCTCCGTTCTCGTGTAGCCTACATATTGCGTTTTTTTTTTAATTTGCTTACCGGGCTAAAGGTTAGCATGCTTAAAATACGTAAGTCGTTTTGTTCAACAAATTTAAGTAGATAACTCATCAGTTGTTTGCATCAGAGCGACAATTTTTGAGATAGTTATTAAAACTGTTTAAAGGTTGTCAAACGTTGTTTCTCGTTGTATATCCTTTAATTCTAGGGTTAAATTGATAAATAACGTGTACGAATTTGTTTAACGCATTTGTTTTGGTTACTCGACGTCTCCGTTCTCGTGTAGCCTACATATTGCGTTTTTTTTTTAATTTGCTTACCGGGCTAAAGGTTAGCATGCTTAAAATACGTAAGTCGTTTTGTTCAACAAATTTAAGTAGATAACTCATCAGTTGTTTGCATCAGAGCGACAATTTTTGAGATAGTTATTAAAACTATTTTAAAGGTTGTCAAACGATGTTTCTCGTTGTATATCCTTTAATTCTAGAGTTAAATTGATAAATAACGTGTACGAATTTGTTTAACGCATTTGTTTTGGTTACTCGACGTCTCCGTTCTCGTGTAGCCTACATATTGCGTTTTTTTTTTTAATTTGCTTACCGGGCTAAAGGTTAGCATGCTTAAAATACGTAAGTCGTTTTGTTCAACAAAATTTAAGTAGATAACTCATCAGTTGTTTGCATCAGAGCGACAATTTTTGAGATAGTTATAAAACTGTTTAAAGGTTGTCAAACGTTGTTTCTCGTTGTACATCCTTTAATTCTAGAGTTAAATTGATAAATAACGTGTACGAATTTGTTTAACGCATTTGTTTTGGTTACTCGACGTCTCCGTTCTCGTGTAGCCTACATATTGCGTTTTTTGTTTAATTTGCTTACCGGGCTAAAGGATAGCATGCTTAAAATACGTAAGTCGTTTTGTTCAACAAATTTAAGTAGATAACTCATCAGTTGTTTACATCAGAGCGACAATTTTTGAGATAGTTATTAAAACTGTTTAAAGGTTGTCAAACGTTGTTTCTCGTTGTATATCCTTTAATTCTAGAGTTAAATTGATAAATAACGTGTACGAATTTGTTTAACGCATTTGTTTTGGTTACTCGACGTCTCCGTTCTCGTGTAGCCTACATATTGCGTTTTTTTTTTTAATTTGCTTACCGGGCTAAAGGTTAGCATGCTTAAAATACGTAAGTCGTTTTGTTCAACAAATTTAAGTAGATAACTCATCAGTTGTTTGCATCAGAGCGCCAATTTTTGAGATAGTTATAAAACTGTTTAAAGGTTGTCAAACGTTGTTTCTCGTTGTACATCCTTTAATTCTAGAGTTAAATTGATAAATAACGTGTACGAATTTGTTTAACGCATTTGTTTTGGTTACTCGACGTCTCCGTTCTCGTGTAGCCTACATATTGCGTTTTTTGTTTAATTTGCTTACCGGGCTAAAGGTTAGCATGCTTAAAATACGTAAGTCGTTTTGTTCAACAAATTTAAGTAGATAACTCATCAGTTGTTTGCATCAGAGCGACAATTTTTGAGATAGTTATTAAAACTATTTAAAGGTTGTCAAACCTTGTTTCTCGTTGTACATCCTTTAATTCTAGAGTTAAATTGATAAATAACGTGTACGAATTTGTTTAACGCATTTGTTTTGGTTACTCGAAGTCTCCGTTCTCGTGTAGCCTACATATTGCGTTTTTTTTTAATTTGTTTACCGGGCTAAAGGTTAGCATGCTCAAAATACGTAAGTCGTTTTGTTCCACAAATTTAAGTAGATATCTCATCAGTTGTTTGCATCAGAGCGACAATTTTTGAGATAGTTATTAAAACTGTTTAAAGGTTGTCAAACGTTGTTTCTCGTTGTACATCCTTTAATTCTAGAGTTAAATTGATAAATAACGTGTACGAATTTGTTTAACGCATTTGTTTTGGTTACTCGACGTCTCCGTTCTCGTGTAGCCTACATATTGCGTTTTTTTTTAATTTGCTTACCGGGCTAAAGGTTAGCATGCTCAAAATACGTAAGTCGTTTTGTTCAACAAATTTAAGTAGATAACTCATCAGTTGTTTGCATCAGAGCGACAATTTTTGAGATAGTTATTAAAACTATTTAAAGGTTGTCAAACGTTGTTTCTCGTTGTACATCCTTTAATTCTAGAGTTAAATTGATAAATAACGTTTACGAATTTGTTTAACGCATTTGTTTTGGTTACTCGAAGTCTCCGTTCTCGTGTAGCCTACATATTGCGTTTTTTTTTAATTTGCTTACCGGGCTAAAGGTTAGCATGCTCAAAATACGTAAGTCGTTTTGTTCAACAAATTTAAGTAGATAACTCATCAGTTGTTTGCATCAGAGCGACAATTTTTGAGATAGTTATTAAAACTATTTAAAGGTTGTCAAACGTTGTTTCTCGTTGTACATCCTTTAATTCTAGAGTTAAATTGATAAATAACGTTTACGAATTTGTTTAACGCATTTGTTTTGGTTACTCGAAGTCTCCGTTCTCGTGTAGCCTACATATTGCGTTTTTTTTTAATTTGCTTACCGGGCTAAAGGTTAGCATGCTCAAAATACGTAAGTCGTTTTGTTCAACAAATTTAAGTAGATAACTCATCAGTTGTTTGCATCAAGCGACAATTTTTGAGATAGTTATTAAAACTGTTTAAAGGTTGTCAAACGTTGTTTCTCGTTGTACATCCTTTAATTCTAGAGTTAAATTGATAAATAACGTGTACGAATTTGTTTAACGCATTTGTTTTGGTTACTCGACGTCTCCGTTCTCGTGTAGCCTACATATTGCGTTTTTTTTTTAATTTGCTTACCGGGCTAAAGGTTAGCATGCTCAAAATACGTAAGTCGTTTTGTTCAACAAATTTAAGTAGATAACTCATCAGTTGTTTGCATCAGAGCGACAATTTTTGAGATAGTTATTAAAACTATTTAAAGGTTGTCAAACGTTGTTTCTCGTTGTACATCCTTTAATTCTAGAGTTAAATTGATAAATAACGTTTACGAATTTGTTTAACGCATTTGTTTTGGTTACTCGAAGTCTCCGTTCTCGTGTAGCCTACATATTGCGTTTTTTTTTAATTTGCTTACCGGGCTAAAGGTTAGCATGCTCAAAATACGTAAGTCGTTTTGTTCAACAAATTTAAGTAGATAACTCATCAGTTGTTTGCATCAAGCGACAATTTTTGAGATAGTTATTAAAACTGTTTAAAGGTTGTCAAACGTTGTTTCTCGTTGTACATCCTTTAATTCTAGAGTTAAATTGATAAATAACGTGTACGAATTTGTTTAACGCATTTGTTTTGGTTACTCGACGTCTCCGTTCTCGTGTAGCCTACATATTGCGTTTTTTTTTAATTTGCTTACCGGGCTAAAGGTTAGCATGCTCAAAATACGTAAGTCGTTTTGTTCAACAAATTTAAGTAGATAACTCATCAGTTGTTTGCATCAGAGCGACAATTTTTGAGATAGTTATTAAAACTATTTAAAGGTTGTCAAACGTTGTTTCTCGTTGTACATCCTTTAATTCTAGAGTTAAATTGATAAATAACGTGTACGAATTTGTTTAACGCATTTGTTTTGGTTACTCGACGTCTCCGTTCTCGTGTAGCCTACATATTGCGTTTTTTTTAAATTTGCTTACCGGGCTAAAGGTTAGCATGCTTAAAATACGTAAGTCGTTTTGTTCAACAAATTTAAGTAGATAACTCATCAGTTGTTTGCATCAAGCGACAATTTTTGAGATAGTTATTAAAACTGTTTAAAGGTTGTCAAACGTTGTTTCTCGTTGTACATCCTTTAATTCTAGAGTTAAATTGATAAATAACGTGTACGAATTTGTTTAACGCATTTGTTTTGGTTACTCGACGTCTCCGTTCTCGTGTAGCCTACATATTGCGTTTTTTTTTTAATTTGCTTACCGGGCTAAAGGTTAGCATGCTTAAAATACGTAAGTTGTTTTGTTCAACAAATTTAAGTAGATAACTCATCAGTTGTTTGCATCAGAGCGACAATTTTTGAGATAGTTATTAAAACTGTTTAGAGGTTGTCAAACGTTGTTTCTCGTTGTATATCCTTTAATTCTAGAGTTAAATTGATAAATAACGTGTACGAATTTGTTTAACGCATTTGTTTTGGTTACTCGACGTCTCCGTTCTCGTGTAGCCTACATATTGCGTTTTTTTTTTAATTTGCTTACCGGGCTAAAGGTTAGCATGCTTAAAATACGTAAGTCGTTTTGTTCAACAAATTTAAGTAGATAACTCATCAGTTGTTTGCATCAGAGCGACAATTTTTGAGATAGTTATTAAAACTGTTTAAAGGTTGTCAAACGTTGTTTCTCGTTGTATATCCTTTAATTCTAGAGTTAAATTGATAAATAACGTGTACGAATTTGTTTAACGCATTTGTTTTGGTTACTCGACGTCTCCGTTCTCGTGTAGCCTACATATTGCGTTTTTTTTTTTAATTTGCTTTACCGGGCTAAAGGTTAGCATGCTTAAAATACGTAAGTCGTTTTGTTCAACAAATTTAAGTAGATAACTCATCAGTTGTTTGCATCAGAGCGACAATTTTTGAGATAGTTATTAAAACTATTTAAAGGTTGTCAAACGATGTTTCTCGTTGTATATCCTTTAATTCTAGAGTTAAATTGATAAATAACGTGTACGAATTTGTTTAACGCATTTGTTTTGGTTACTCGACGTCTCCGTTCTCGTGTAGCCTACATATTGCGTTTTTTTTTTTAATTTGCTTACCGGGCTAAAGGTTAGCATGCTTAAAATACGTAAGTCGTTTTGTTCAACAAATTTAAGTAGATAACTCATCAGTTGTTTGCATCAGAGCGACAATTTTTGAGATAGTTATAAAACTGTTTAAAGGTTGTCAAACGTTGTTTCTCGTTGTACATCCTTTAATTCTAGAGTTAAATTGATAAATAACGTGTACGAATTTGTTTAACGCATTTGTTTTGGTTACTCGACGTCTCCGTTCTCGTGTAGCCTACATATTGCGTTTTTTTTTTAATTTGCTTACCGGGCTAAAGGTTAGCATGCTTAAAATACGTAAGTCGTTTTGTTCAACAAATTTAAGTAGATAACTCATCAGTTGTTTACATCAGAGCGACAATTTTTGAGATAGTTATTAAAACTGTTTAAAGGTTGTCAAACGTTGTTTCTCGTTGTACATCCTTTAGTTCTAGAGTTAAATTGATAAATAACGTGTACGAATTTGTTTAACGCATTTGTTTTGGTTACTCGAAGTCTCCGTTCTCGTGTAGCCTACATATTGCGTTTTTTTTTAATTTGCTTACCGGGCTAAAGGTTAGCATGCTCAAAATACGTAAGTCGTTTTGTTCCACAAATTTAAGTAGATATCTCATCAGTTGTTTGCATCAGAGCGACAATTTTTGAGATAGTTATTAAAACTGTTTAAAGGTTGTCAAACGTTGTTTCTCGTTGTACATCCTTTAATTCTAGAGTTAAATTGATAAATAACGTGTACGAATTTGTTTAACGCATTTGTTTTGGTTACTCGACGTCTCCGTTCTCGTGTAGCCTACATATTGCGTTTTTTTTTAATTTGCTTACCGGGCTAAAGGTTAGCATGCTCAAAATACGTAAGTCGTTTTGTTCAACAAATTTAAGTAGATAACTCATCAGTTGTTTGCATCAAGCGACAATTTTTGAGATAGTTATTAAAACTGTTTAAAGGTTGTCAAACGTTGTTTCTCGTTGTACATCCTTTAATTCTAGAGTTAAATTGATAAATAACGTGTACGAATTTGTTTAACGCATTTGTTTTGGTTACTCGACGTCTCCGTTCTCGTGTAGCCTACATATTGCGTTTTTTTTTTAATTTGCTTACCGGGCTAAAGGTTAGCATGCTTAAAATACGTAAGTCGTTTTGTTCAACAAATTTAAGTAGATAACTCATCAGTTGTTTGCATCAGAGCGACAATTTTTGAGATAGTTATTAAAACTGTTTAGAGGTTGTCAAACGTTGTTTCTCGTTGTATATCCTTTAATTCTAGAGTTAAATTGATAAATAACGTGTACGAATTTGTTTAACGCATTTGTTTTGGTTACTCGACGTCTCCGTTCTCGTGTAGCCTACATATTGCGTTTTTTTTTTAATTTGCTTACCGGGCTAAAGGTTAGCATGCTTAAAATACGTAAGTCGTTTTGTTCAACAAATTTAAGTAGATAACTCATCAGTTGTTTGCATCAGAGCGACAATTTTTGAGATAGTTATTAAAACTGTTTAAAGGTTGTCAAACGTTGTTTCTCGTTGTATATCCTTTAATTCTAGAGTTAAATTGATAAATAACGTGTACGAATTTGTTTAACGCATTTGTTTTGGTTACTCGAGGTCTCCGTTCTCGTGTAGCCTACATATTAAGTTTTTTTTTAAATTTACTTACCGGGCTAAAGGTTAGCATGCTTAAAATACGTAAGTCGTTTTGTTCAACAAATTTAAGTAGATAACTCATCAGTTGTTTGCATCAGAGCGACAATTTTTGAGATAGTTATTAAAACTGTTTAAAGGTTGTCAAACGTTGTTTCTCGTTGTATATCCTTTAATTCTAGAGTTAAATTGATAAATAACGTGTACGAATTTGTTTAACGCATTTGTTTTGGTTACTCGACGTCTCCGTTCTCGTGTAGCCTACATATTGCGTTTTTTTTTTTAATTTGCTTACCGGCCAAAGGTTAACATGCTTAAAATACGTAAGTCGTTTTGTTCAACAAATTTAAGTAGATAACTCATCAGTTGTTTGCATCAGAGCGACAATTTTTGAGATAGTTATTAAAACTGTTTAAAGGTTGCCAAACGTTGTTTCTCGTTGTATATCCTTTAATTTTAGAGTTAAATTGATAAATAACGTGTACGAATTTGTTTAACGCATTTGTTTTGGTTACTCGACGTCTCCGTTCTCGTGTAGCCTACATATTGCGTTTTTTTTTTAACTTGCTTACCGGGCTAAAGGTTAGCATGCTTAAAATACGTAAGTCGTTTTGTTCAACAAATTTAAGTAGATAACTCATCAGTTGTTTGCATCAGAGCGAAAATTTTTGAGATAGTTATTAAAACTGTTTAAAGGTTGTCAAACGTTGTTTCTCGTTGTATATCCTTTAATTCTAGAGCTAAATTGATAAATAACGTGTACGAATTTGTTTAACGCATTTGTTTTGGTCACTCGACGTCTCCGTTCTCGTGTAGCCTACATATTGCGTTTTTTTTTTAATTTGCTTACCGGGCTAAAGGTTAGCATGCTTAAAATACGTAAGTCGTTTTGTTCAACAAATTTAAGTAGATAACTCATCAGTTGTTTGCATCAGAGCGACAATTTTTGACATAGTTATTAAAACTGTTTAAAGGTTGTCAAACGATGTTTCTCGTTGTATATCCTTTAATTCTAGAGCTAAATTGATAAATAACGTGTACGAATTTGTTTAACGCATTTGTTTTGGTTACTCGACGTCTCCGTTCTCGTGTAGCCTACATATTGCGTTTTTTTTTTAATTTGCTTACCGGGCTAAAGGTTAGCATGCTTAAAATACGTAAGTCGTTTTGTTCAACAAATTTAAGTAGATAACTCATCCGTTGTTTGCATCAGAGCGACAATTTTTGAGATAGTTATTAAAACTGTTTAAAGGTTGTCAAACGTTGTTTCTCGTTGTATATCCTTTAATTCTAGAGTTAAATTGATAAATAACGTGTACGAATTTGTTTAACGCATTTGTTTTGGTTACTCGACGTCTCCGTTCTCGTGTAGCCTACATATTGCGTTTTTTTTTTTAATTTGCTTACCGGGCTAAAGGTTAGCATGCTTAAAATACGTAAGTCGTTTTGTTCAACAAATTTAAGTAGATAACTCATCAGTTGTTTGCATCAGAGCGACAATTTTTGAGATAGTTATTAAAACTGTTTAAAGGTTGTCAAACGTTGTTTCTCGTTGTATATCCTTTAATTCTAGAGTTAAATTGATAAATAACGTGTACGAATTTGTTTAACGCATTTGTTTTGGTTACTCGACGTCTCCGTTCTCGTGTAGCCTACATATTGCGTTTTTTTTTTTAATTTGCTTACCGGGCTAAAGGTTAGCATGCTTAAAATACGTAAGTCGTTTTGTTCAACAAATTTAAGTAGATAACTCATCCGTTGTTTGCATCAGAGCGACAATTTTTGAGATAGTTATTAAAACTGTTTAAAGGTTGTCAAACGATGTTTCTCGTTGTATATCCTTTAATTCTAGAGTTAAATTGATAAATAACGTGTACGAATTTGTTTAACGTATTTGTTTTGGTTACTCGACGTCTCCGTTCTCGTGTAGCCTACATATTGCGTTTTTTTTTTTTTTAATTTGCTTACCGGGCTAAAGGTTAGCATGCTTAAAATACGTAAGTCGTTTTGTTCAACAAATTTAAGTAGATAACTCATCAGTTGTTTGCATCAGAGCGACAATTTTTGAGATAGTTATTAAAACTGTTTAAAGGTTTTCAAACGTTGTTTCTCGTTGTATATCCTTTAATTCTAGAGTTAAATTGATAAATAACGTGTACGAATTTGTTTAACGCATTTTGTTTTTGGTTACTCGACGTCTCCGTTCTCGTGTAGCCTACATATTGCGTTTTTTTTTTTTATTTGCTTACCGGGCTAAAGGTTAGCATGCTTAAAATACGTAAGTCGTTTTGTTCAACAAATTTAAGTAGATAACTCATCAGTTGTTTGCATCAGAGCGACAATTTTTGAGATAGTTATTAAAACTGTTTAAAGGTTGTCAAACGTTGTTTCTCGTTGTACATCCTTTAATTCTAGAGTTAAATTGATAAATAACGTGCACGAATTTGTTTAACGCATTTGTTTTGGTTACTCGACGTACTCCGTTCCGTTCTCGTGTAGCCTACAATATTGCGTTTTTTTTTTAATTTGCTTACCGGGCTAAAGGTTAGCATGCTTAAAATACGTAAGTTGTTTTGTTCAACAAATTTAAGTAGATAACTCATCAGTTGTTTGCATCAGAGCGACAATTTTTGAGATAGTTATTTAAAACTGTTTAAAGGTTGTCAAACGTTGTTTCTCGTTGTACATCCTTTAATTCTAGAGTTAAATTGATAAATAACGTGTACGAATTTGTTTAACGCATTTGTTTTGGTTACTCGACGTCTCCGTTCTCGTGTAGCCTACATATTGCGTTTTTTTTTTAATTTGCTTACCGGGCTAAAGGTTAGCATTCTTAAAATACGTAAGTCGTTTTGTTCAACAAATTTAAGTAGATAACTCATCAGTTGTTTGCATCAGAGCGACAATTTTTGAGATAGTTATTAAAACTGTTTAAAGGTTGTCAAACGCTGTTTCTCGTTGAACATCCTTTAATTCTAGAGTTAAATTGATAAATAACGTGTACGAATTTGTTTAACGCATTTGTTTTGGTTACTCGACGTCTCCGTTCTCGTGTAGCCTACATATTGCGTTTTTTTTTTTAATTTGCTTACCGGGCTAAAGGTTAGCATGCTTAAAATACGTAAGTCGTTTTGTTCAACAAATTTAAGTAGATAACTCATCAGTTGTTTGCATCAGAGCGAAAATTTTTGAGATAGTTATTAAAACTGTTTAAAGGTTGTCAAACGTTGTTTCTCGTTGTACATCCTTTAATTCTAGAGTTAAATTGATAAATAACGTGTACGAATTTGTTTAACGCATTTGTTTTGGTTACTCGACGTCTCCGTTCTCGTGTGGCCTACATATTGCGTTTTTTTTTTAATTTGCTTACCGGGCTAAAGGTTAGCATGCTTAAAATACGTAAGTCGTTTTGTTCAACAAATTTAAGTAGATAACTCATCAGTTGTTTGCATCAGAGCGACAATTTTTGACATAGTTATTAAAACTGTTTAAAGGTTGTCAAACGATGTTTCTCGTTGTATATCCTTTAATTCTAGAGTTAAATTGATAAATAACGTGTACGAATTTGTTTAACGCATTTGTTTTGGTTACTCGACGTCTCCGTTCTCGTGTAGCCTACATATTGCGTTTTTTTTTTAATTTGCTTACCGGGCTAAAGGTTAGCATGCTTAAAATACGTAAGTCGTTTTGTTCAACAAATTTAAGTAGATAACTCATCCGTTGTTTGCATCAGAGCGACAATTTTTGAGATAGTTATTAAAACTGTTTAAAGGTTGTCAAACGTTGTTTCTCGTTGTATATCCTTTAATTCTAGAGTTAAATTGATAAATAACGTGTACGAATTTGTTTAACGCATTTGTTTTGGTTACTCGACGTCTCCGTTCTCGTGTAGCCTACATATTGCGTTTTTTTTTTTAATTTGCTTACCGGGCTAAAGGTTAGCATGCTTTAAATATGTAAGTCGTTTTGTTCAACAAATTTAAGTAGATAACTCATCAGTTGTTTGCATCAGAGCGACAATTTTTGAGATAGTTATTAAAACTGTTTAAAGGTTGTCAAACGTTGTTTCTCGTTGTATATCCTTTAATTCTAGAGTTAAATTGATAAATAACGTGTACGAATTTGTTTAACGCATTTGTTTTGGTTACTCGACGTCTCCGTTCTCGTGTAGCCTACATATTGCGTTTTTTTTTTAATTTGCTTACCGGGCTAAAGGTTAGCATGCTTAAAATACGTAAGTCGTTTTGTTCAACAAATTTAAGTAGATAACTCATCCGTTGTTTGCATCAGAGCGGCAATTTTTGAGATAGTTATTAAAACTGTTTAAAGGTTGTCAAACGATGTTTCTCGTTGTATATCCTTTAATTCTAGAGTTAAATTGATAAATAACGTGTACGAATTTGTTTAACGTATTTGTTTTGGTTACTCGACGTCTCCGTTCTCGTGTAGCCTACATATTGCGTTTTTTTTTTTAATTTGCTTACCGGGCTAAAGGTTAGCATGCTTAAAATACGTAAGTCGTTTTGTTCAACAAATTTAAGTAGATAACTCATCAGTTGTTTGCATCAGAGCGACAATTTTTGAGATAGTTATTAAAACTGTTTAAAGGTTGTCAAACGTTGTTTCTCGTTGTATATCCTTTAATTCTAGAGTTAAATTGATAAATAACGTGTACGAATTTGTTTAACGCATTTGTTTTGGTTACTCGACGTCTCCGTTCTCGTGTAGCCTACATATTGCGTTTTTTTTTAATTTGCTTACCGGGCTAAAGGTTAGCATGCTTAAAATACGTAAGTCGTTTTGTTCAACAAATTTAAGTAGATAACTCATCAGTTGTTTGCATCAGAGCGACAATTTTTGAGATAGTTATTAAAACTGTTTAAAGGTTGTCAAACGTTGTTTCTCGTTGTACATCCTTTAATTCTAGAGTTAAATTGATAAATAACGTGTACGAATTTGTTTAACGCATTTGTTTTGGTTACTCGACGTCTCCGTTCTCGTGTAGCCTATATATTGCGTTTTTTTTAATTTGCTTACCGGGCTAAAGGTTAGCATGCTTAAAATACGTAAGTCGTTTTGTTCAACAAATTTAAGTAGATAACTCATCAGTTGTTTGCATCAGAGCGACAATTTTTGAGATAGTTATTAAAACTGTTTAAAGGTTGTCAAACGTTGTTTCTCGTTGTACATCCTTTAATTCTAGAGTTAAATTGATAAATAACGTGTACGAATTTGTTTAACGAATTTGTTTTGGTTACTCGACGTCTCCGTTCTCGTGTAGCCTACATATTGCGTTTTTTTTTTAATTTGCTTACCGGGCTAAAGGTTAGCATGCTTAAAATACGTAAGTCGTTTTGTTCAACAAATTTAAGTAGATAACTCATCAGTTGGTTGCATCAGAGCGACAATTTTTGAGATAGTTATTAAAACTGTTTAAAGGTTGTCAAACGTTGTTTCTCGTTGTATATCCTTTAATTCTAGAGTTAAATTGATAAATAACGTGTACGAATTTGTTTAACGCATTTGTTTTGGTTACTCGACGTCTCCGTTCTCGTGTAGCCTACATATTGCGTTTTTTTTTTAATTTGCTTACCGGGCTAAAGGTTAGCATGCTTAAAATACGTAAGTCGTTTTGTTCAACAAATTTAAGTAGATAACTCATCAGTTGTTTGCATCAGAGCGACAATTTTTGAGATAGTTATTAAAACTGTTTAAAGGTTGTCAAACGTTGTTTCTCGTTGTACATCCTTTAATTCTAGAGTTAAATTGATAAATAACGTGTACGAATTTGTTTAACGCATTTGTTTTGGTTACTCGACGTCTCCGTTCTCGTGTAGCCTACATATTGCGTTTTTTTTTTAATTTGCTTACCGGGCTAAAGGTTAGCATGCTTAAAATACGTAAGTCGTTTTGTTCAACAAATTTAAGTAGATAACTCATCAGTTGTTTGCATCAGAGCGACAATTTTTGAGATAGTTATTAAAACTGTTTAAAGGTTGTCAAACGTTGTTTCTCGTTGTATATCCTTTAATTCTAGAGTTAAATTGATAAATAACGTGTACGAATTTGTTTAACGCATTTGTTTTGGTTACTCGACGTCTCCGTTCTCGTGTAGCCTACATATTGCGTTTTTTTTTTTAATTTGCTTACCGGGCTAAAGGTTAGCATGCTTAAAATACGTAAGTCGTTTTGTTCAACAAATTTAAGTAGATAACTCATCAGTTGTTTGCATCAGAGCGACAATTTTTGAGATAGTTATTAAAACTGTTTAAAGGTTGTCAAACGTTGTTTCTCGTTGTACATCCTTTAATTCTAGAGTTAAATTGATAAATAACGTGTACGAATTTGTTTAACGCATTTGTTTTGGTTACTCGATGTCTCCGTTCTCGTGTAGCCTACATATTGCGTTTTTTTTTTAATTTGTTTACCGGGCTAAAGGTTAGCATCCTTAAAATACGTAAGTCGTTTTGTTCAACAAATTTAAGTAGATAACTCATCAGTTGTTTGCATCAGAGCGACAATTTTTGAGATAGTTATTAAAACTGTTTAAAGGTTGTCAGACGTTGTTTCTCGTTGTACATCCTTTAATTCTAGAGTTAAATTGATAAATAACGTGTACGAATTTGTTTAACGCATTTGTTTTGGTTACTCGACGTCTCCGTTCTCGTGTAGCCTACATATTGCGTTTTTTTTTTTTAATTTGCTTACCGGGCTAAAGGTTAGCATGCTTAAAATACGTAAGTTGTTTTGTTCAACAAATTTAAGTAGATAACTCATCAGTTGTTTGCATCAGAGCGACAATTTTTGAGATAGTTATTAAAACTGTTTAAAGGTTGTCAAACGTTGTTTCTCGTTGTACATCCTTTAATTCTAGAGTTAAATTGATAAATAACGTGTACGAGTTTGTTTAACGCATTTGTTTTGGTTACTCGACGTCTCCGTTCTCGTGTAGCCTACATATTGCGTTTTTTTTTTAATTTGCTTACCGGGCTAAAGGTTAGCATTCTTAAAATACGTAAGTCGTTTTGTTCAACAAATTTAAGTAGATAACTCATCAGTTGTTTGCATCAGAGCGACAATTTTTGAGATAGTTATTAAAACTGTTTAAAGGTTGTCAAACGTTGTTTCTCGTTGAACATCCTTTAATTCTAGAGTTAAATTGATAAATAACGTGTACGAATTTGTTTAACGCATTTGTTTTGGTTACTCGACGTCTCCGTTCTCGTGTAGCCTACATATTGCGTTTTTTTTTTAATTTGCTTACCGGGCTAAAGGTTAGCATGCTTAAAATACGTAAGTCGTTTTGTTCAACAAATTTAAGTAGATAACTCATCAGTTGTTTGCATCAGAGCGACAATTTTTGAGATAGTTATTAAAACTGTTTAAAGGTTGTCAAACGTTGTTTCTCGTTGTACATCCTTTAATTCTAGAGTTAAATTGATAAATAACGTGTACGAATTTGTTTAACGCATTTGTTTTGGTTACTCGACGTCTCCGTTCTCGTGTAGCCTACATATTGCGTTTTTTTTTTAATTTGCTTACCGGGCTAAAGGTTAGCATGCTTAAAATACGTAAGTCGTTTTGTTCAACAAATTTAAGTAGATAACTCATCAGTTGTTTGCATCAGAGCGACAATTTTTGAGATAGTTATTAAAACTGTTTAAAGGTTGTCAAACGTTGTTTCTCGTTGTACATCCTTTAATTCTAGAGTTAAATTGATAAATAACGTGTACGAATTTGTTTAGCGCATTTGTTTTGGTTACTCGACGTCTCCGTTCTCGTGTAGCCTACATATTGCGTTTTTTTTTAATTTGCTTACCGGGCTAAAGGTTAGCATGCTTAAAATACGTAAGTCGTTTTGTTCAACAAATTTAAGTAGATAACTCATCAGTTGTTTGCATCAGAGCGACAATTTTTGAGATAGTTATTAAAACTGTTTAAATGTTGTCAAACGTTGTTTCTCGTTGTACATCCTTTAATTCTAGAGTTAAATTGATAAATAACGTGTACGAATTTGTTTAACGCATTTGTTTTGGTTACTCGACGTCTCCGTTCTCGTGTAGCCTACATATTGCGTTTTTTTTTTAATTTGCTTACCGGGCTAAAGGTTAGCATGCTTAAAATACGTAAGTCGTTTTGTTCAACAAATTTAAGTAGATAACTCATCAGTTGTTTGCATCAGAGCGACAATTTTTGAGATAGTTATTAAAACTGTTTAAAGGTTGTCAAACGTTGTTTCTCGTTGTACATCCTTTAATTCTAGAGTTAAATTGATAAATAACGTGTACGAATTTGTTTAACGCATTTGTTTTGGTTACTCGACGTCTCCGTTCTCGTGTAGCCTACATATTGCGTTTTTTTTTTAATTTGCTTACCGGGCTAAAGGTTAGCATGCTTAAAATACGTAAGTCGTTTTGTTCAACAAATTTAAGTAGATAACTCATCAGTTGTTTGCATCAGAGCAACAATTTTTGAGATAGTTATTAAAACTGTTTAAAGGTTGTCAAACGTTGTTTCTCGTTGTACATCCTTTAATTCTAGAGTTAAATTGATAAATAACGTGTACGAATTTGTTTAACGCATTTGTTTTGGTTACTCGACGTCTCCGTTCTCGTGTAGCCTACATATTGCGTTTTTTTTTTAATTTGCTTACCGGGCTAAAGGTTAGCATGCTCAAAATATGTAAGTCGTTTTGTTCAACAAATTTAAGTAGATAACTCATCAGTTGTTTGCATCAGAGCGACAATTTTTGAGATAGTTATTAAAACTATTTAAAGGTTGTCAAACGATGTTTCTCGTTGTATATCCTTTAATTCTAGAGTTAAATTGATAAATAACGTGTACGAATTTGTTTAACGCATTTGTTTTGGTTACTCGACGTCTCCGTTCTCGTGTAGCCTACATATTGCGTTTTTTTTTTTAAATTTGCTTACCCGGCTAAAGGTTAGCATGCTCAAAATATGTAAGTCGTTTTGTTCAACAAATTTAAGTAGATAACTCATCAGTTGTTTGCATCAGAGCGACAATTTTTGAGATAGTTATTAAAACTGTTTAAAGGTTGTCAAACGTTGTTTCTCGTTGTACATCCTTTAATTCTAGAGTTAAATTGATAAATAACGTGTACGAATTTGTTTAACGCATTTGTTTTGGTTACTCGACGTCTCCGTTCTCGTGTAGCCTACATATTGCGTTTTTTTTTTAATTGGCTTACCGGGCTAAAGGTTAGCATGCTTAAAATACGTAAGTCGTTTTGTTCAACAAATTTAAGTAGATAACTCATCAGTTGTTTGCATCAGAGCGACAATTTTTGAGATAGTTATTAAAACTATTTAAAGGTTGTCAAACGATGTTTCTCGTTGTATATCCTTTAATTCTAGAGTTAAATTGATAAATAACGTGTACGAATATGTTTAACGCATTTGTTTTGGTTACTCGACGTCTCCGTTCTCGTGTAGCCTACATATTGCGTTTTTTTTTAATTTGCTTACCGGGCTAAAGGTTAGCATGCTTAAAATACGTAAGTCGTTTTGTTCAACAAATTTAAGTAGATAACTCATCAGTTGTTTGCATCAGAGCGACAATTTTTGAGATAGTTATTAAAACTGTTTAAAGGTTGTCAAACGTTGTTTCTCGTTGTATATCCTTTAATTCTAGAGTTAAATTGACAAATAACGTGTGCGAATTTGTTTAACGAATTTGTTTTGGTTACTCGACGTCTCCGTTCTCGTGTAGCCTACATATTGCGTTTTTTTTTTAATTTGCTTACCGGGCTAAAGGTTAGCATGCTTAAAATACGTAAGTCGTTTTGTTCAACAAATTTAAGCAGATAACTCATCAGTTGTTTGCATCAGAGCGACAATTTTTGAGATAGTTATTAAAACTGTTTAAAGGTTGTCAAACGTTGTTTCTCGTTGAAATTCTTTAATTCTAGAGTTAAATTGATAAATAACGTGTACGAATTTGTTTAACGCATTTGTTTTGGTTACTCGACGTCTCCGTTCTCGTGTAGCTTACATATTGCGTTTTTTTTTTAATTTGCTACCGGGCTAAAGGTTAGCATGCTTAAAATACGTAAGTCGTTTTGTTCAACAAATTTAAGTAGATAACTCATCAGTTGTTTGCATCAGAGCGACAATTTTTGAGATAGTTATTAAAACTGTTTAAAGGTTGTCAAACGTTGTTTCTCGTTGTACATCCTTTAATTCTAGAGTTAAATTGATAAATAACGTGTACGAATTTGTTTAACGCATTTGTTTTGGTTACTCGACGTCTCCGTTCTCGTGTAGCCTACATATTGCGTTTTTTTTTAATTTGCTTACCGGGCTAAAGGTTAGCATGCTTAAAATACGTAAGTCGTTTTGTTCAACAAATTTAAGTAGATAACTCATCAGTTGTTTGCATCAGAGCGACAATTTTTGAGATAGTTATTAAAACTGTTTAAAGGTTGTCAAACGTTGTTTCTCGTTGTACATCCTTTAATTCTAGAGTTAAATTGATAAATAACGTGTACGAATTTGTTTAACGCATTTGTTTTGGTTACTCGACGTCTCCGTTCTCGTGTAGCCTACATATTGCGTTTTTTTTTAATTTGCTTACCGGGCTAAAGGTTAGCATGCTTAAAATACGTAAGTCGTTTTGTTCAACAAATTTAAGTAGATAACTCATCAGTTGTTTGCATCAGAGCGACAATTTTTGAGATAGTTATTAAAACTGTTTAAAGGTTGTCAAACGTTGTTTCTCGTTGTACATCCTTTAATTCTAGAGTTAAATTGATAAATAACGTGTACGAATTTGTTTAACGCATTTGTTTTGGTTACTCGACGTCTCCGTTCTCGTGTAGCCTACATATTGCGTTTTTTTTTTAATTTGCTTACCGGGCTAAAGGTTAGCATGCTTAAAATACGTAAGTCGTTTTGTTCAACAAATTTAAGTAGATAACTCATCAGTTGTTTGCATCAGAGCGACCATTTTTGAGATAGTTATTAAAACTGTTTAAAGGTTGTCAAACGTTGTTTCTCGTTCAACATTCTTTAATTCTAGAGTTAAATTGATAAATAACGTGTACGAATTTGTTTAACGCATTTGTTTTGGTTACTCGACGTCTCCGTTCTCGTGTAGCTTACATATTGCGTTTTTTTTTTAATTTGCTTACCGGACTAAAGGTTAGCATGCTTAAAATACGTAAGTCGTTTTGTTCAACAAATTTAAGTAGATAACTCATCAGTTGTTTGCATCAGAGCGGCAATTTTTGAGATAGTTATTAAAACTGTTTAAAGGTTGTCAAACGTTGTTTCTCGTTGAACATTCTTTAATTCTAGAGTTAAATTGATAAATAACGTGTACGAATTTGTTTAACGCATTTGTTTTGGTTACTCGACGTCTCCGTTCTCGTGTAGCTTACATATTGCGTTTTTTTTTTAATTTGCTTACCGGGCTAAAGGTTAGCATGCTTAAAATACGTAAGTCGTTTTGTTCAACAAATTTAAGTAGATAACTCATCAGTTGTTTGCATCAGAGCGACAATTTTTGAGATAGTTATTAAAACTGTTTAAAGGTTGTCAAACGTTGTTTCTCGTTGAACATTCTTTAATTCTAGAGTTAAATTGATAAATAACGTGTAGTAATTTGTTTAACGCATTTGTTTTGGTTACTCGACGTCTCCGTTCTCGTGTAGCCTACATATTGCGTTTTTTTTTTTAATTTGCTTACCGGGCTAAAGGTTAGCATGCTTAAAATACGTAAGTCGTTTTGTTCAACAAATTTAAGTAGATAACTCATCAGTTGTTTGCATCAGAGCGACAATTTTTGAGATAGTTATTAAAACTGTTTAAAGGTTGTCAAACGTTGTTTCTCGTTGTACATCCTTTAATTCTAGAGTTAAATTGATAAATAACGTGTACGAATTTGTTTAACGCATTTGTTTTGGTTACTCGACGTCTCCGTTCTCGTGTAGCCTACATATTGCGTTTTTTTTTTTAATTTGCTTACCGGGCTAAAGGTTAGCATGCTTAAAATACGTAAGTCGTTTTGTTCAACAAATTTAAGTAGATAACTCATCAGTTGTTTGCATCAGAGCGACAATTTTTGAGATAGTTATTAAAACTGTTTAAATGTTGTCAAACGTTGTTTCTCGTTGTACATCCTTTAATTCTAGAGTTAAATTGATAAATAACGTGTACGAATTTGTTTAACGCATTTGTTTTGGTTACTCGACGTCTCCGTTCTCGTGTAGCCTACATATTGCGTTTTTTTTTAATTTGCTTACCGGGCTAAAGGTTAGCATGCTTAAAATACGTAAGTCGTTTTGTTCAACAAATTTAAGTAGATAACTCATCAGTTGTTTGCATCAGAGCGACAATTTTTGAGATAGTTATTAAAACTGTTTAAAGGTTGTCAAACGTTGTTTCTCGTTGTACATCCTTTAATTCTAGAGTTAAATTGATAAATAACGTGTTTTGGTTACTCGACGTCTCCGTTCTCGTGTAGCCTACATATTGCGTTTTTTTTTTTAATTTGCTTACCGGGCTAAAGGTTAGCATGCTCAAAATACGTAAGTCGTTTTGTTCAACAAATTTAAGTAGATAACTCATCAGTTTTTTGCATCAGAGCGACAATTTTTGAGATAGTTATTAAAACTATTTAAAGGTTGTCAAACGATGTTTCTCGTTGTATATCCTTTAATTCTAGAGTTAAATTGATAAATAACGTGTACGAATTTGTTTAACGCATTTGTTTTGGTTACTCGACGTCTCCGTTCTCGTGTAGCCTACATATTGCGTTTTTTTTTTTTAATTTGCTTACCGGGCTAAAGGTTAGCATGCTCAAAATACGTAAGTCGTTTTGTTCAACAAATTTAAGTAGATAACTCATCAGTTGTTTGCATCAGAGCGACAATTTTTGAGATAGTTATTAAAACTGTTTAAAGGTTGTCAAACGTTGTTTCTCGTTGTACATCCTTTAATTCTAGAGTTAAATTGATAAATAACGTGTACGAATTTGTTTAACGCATTTGTTTTGGTTACTCGACGTCTCCGTTCTCGTGTAGCCTACATATTGCGTTTTTTTTTTAATTTGCTTACCGGGCTAAAGGTTAGCATGCTTAAAATACGTAAGTCGTTTTGTTCAACAAATTTAAGTAGATAACTCATCAGTTGTTTGCATCAGAGCGACAATTTTTGAGATAGTTATTAAAACTATTTAAAGGTTGTCAAACGATGTTTCTCGTTGTATATCCTTTAATTCTAGAGTTAAATTGATAAATAACGTGTACGAATATGTTTAACGCATTTGTTTTGGTTACTCGACGTCTCCGTTCTCGTGTAGCCTACATATTGCGTTTTTTTTTAATTTGCTTACCGGGCTAAAGGTTAGCATGCTTAAAATACGTAAGTCGTTTTGTTCAACAAATTTAAGTAGATAACTCATCAGTTGTTTGCATCAGAGCGACAATTTTTGAGATAGTTATTAAAACTGTTTAAAGGTTGTCAAACGTTGTTTCTCGTTGTATATCCTTTAATTCTAGAGTTAAATTGACAAATAACGTGTGCGAATTTGTTTAACGCATTTGTTTTGGTTACTCGACGTCTCCGTTCTAGTGTAGCCTACATATTGCGTTTTTTTTTTAATTTGCTTACCGGGCTAAAGGTTAGCATGCTTAAAATACGTAAGTCGTTTTGTTCAACAAATTTAAGTAGATAACTCATCAGTTGTTTGCATCAGAGCGACAATTTTTGAGATAGTTATTAAAACTGTTTAAAGGTTGTCAAACGTTGTTTCTCGTTGTATATCCTTTAATTCTAGAGTTAAATTGATAAATAACGTGTACGAATTTGTTTAACGCATTTGTTTTGGTTACTCGACGTCTCCGTTCTCGTGTAGCCTACATATTGCGTTTTTTTTTTTTAATTTGCTTACCGGGCTAAAGGTTAGCATGCTTAAAATACGTAAGTCGTTTTGTTCAACAAATTTAAGTAGATAACTCATCAGTTGTTTGCATCAGAGCGACAATTTTTGAGATAGTTATTAAAACTGTTTAAAGGTTGTCAAACGTTGTTTCTCGTTGTACATCCTTTAATTCTAGAGTTAAATTGATAAATAACGTGTACGAATTTGTTTAACGCATTTGTTTTGGTTACTCGACGTCTCCGTTCTCGTGTAGCCTACATATTGCGTTTTTTTTTTTAATTTGCTTACCGGGCTAAAGGTTAGCATGCTTAAAATACGTAAGTCGTTTTGTTCAACAAATTTAAGTAGATAACTCTTCAGTTGTTTGCATCAGAGCGACAATTTTTGAGATAGTTACTAAAACTGTTTAAAGGTTGTCAAACGTTGTTTCTCGTTGTACATCCTTTAATTCTAGAGTTAAATTGATAAATAACGTGTACGAATTTGTTTAACGCATTTGTTTTGGTTACTCGACGTCTCCGTTCTCGTGTAGCCTACATATTGCGTTTTTTTTTTATTTGCTTACCGGGCTAAAGGTTAGCATGCTTAAAATACGTAAGTCGTTTTGTTCAACAAATTTAAGTAGATAACTCATCAGTTGTTTGCATCAGAGCGACAATTTTTGAGATAGTTATTAAAACTGTTTAAAGGTTGTCAAACGTTGTTTCTCGTTGTACATCCTTTAATTCTAGAGTTAAATTGATAAATAACATGTACGAATTTGTTTAACGCATTTGTTTTGGTTACTCGACGTCTCCGTTCTCGTGTAGCCTACATATTGCGTTTTTTTTTTAATTTGCTTACCGGGCTAAAGGTTAGCATGCTTAAAATACGTAAGTCGTTTTGTTCAACAAATTTAAGTAGATAACTCATCCGTTGTTTGCATCAGAGCGATAATTTTTGAGATAGTTATTAAAACTGTTTAAAGGTTGTCAAACGTTGTTTCTCGTTGTACATCCTTTAATTCTAGAGTTAAATTGATAAATAACGTGTACGAATTTGCTTAACGCATTTGTTTTGGTTACTCGACGTCTCCGTTCTCGTGTAGCCTACATATTGCGTTTTTTTTTTAATTTGCTTACCGGGCTAAAGGTTAGCATGCTTAAAATACGTAAGTCGTTTTGTTCAACAAATTTAAGTAGATAACTCATCAGTTGTTAGCATCAGAGCGACAATTTTTGAGATAGTTATTAAAACTGTTTAAAGGTTGTCAAACGTTGTTTCTCGTTGTATATCCTTTAATTCTAGAGTTAAATTGATAAATAACGTGTACGAATTTGTTTAACGCATTTGTTTTGGTTACTCGACGTCTCCGTTCTCGTGTAGCCTACATATTGCGTTTTTTTTTTAATTTGCTTACCGGGCTAAAGGTTAGCATGCTTAAAATACGTAAGTCGTTTTGTTCAACAAATTTAAGTAGATAACTCATCAGTTGTTTGCATCAGAGCGACAATTTTTGAGATAGTTATTAAAACTGTTTAAAGGTTGTCAAACGTTGTTTCTCGTTGTACATCCTTTAATTCTAGAGTTAAATTGATAAATAACGTGTACGAATTTGTTTAACGCATTTGTTTTGGTTACTCGACGTCTCCGTTCTCGTGTAGCCTACATATTGCGTTTTTTTTTTAATTTGCTTACCGGGCTAAAGGTTAGCATGCTTAAAATACGTAAGTCGTTTTGTTCAACAAATTTAAGTAGATAACTCATCAGTTGTTTGCATCAGAGCGACAATTTTTGAGATAGTTATTAAAACTGTTTAAAGGTTGTCAAACGATGTTTCTCGTTGTATATCCTTTAATTCTAGAGTTAAATTGATAAATAACGTGTAGTAATTTGTTTAACGCATTTGTTTTGGTTACTCGACGTCTCCGTTCTCGTGTAGCCTACATATTGCGTTTTTTTTTTTAATTTGCTTACCGGGATAAATGTTAGCATGCTTAAAATACGTAAGTCGTTTTATTCAACAAATTTAAGTAGATAACTCATCAGTTGTTTGCATCAGAGCGACAATTTTTGAGATAGTTATTAAAACTGTTTAAAGGTTGTCAAACGTTGTTTCTCGTTGTATATCCTTTAATTCTAGAGTTAAATTGATAAATAACGTGTACGAATTTGTTTAACGCATTTGTTTTGGTTACTCGACGTCTCCGTTCTCGTGTAGCCTACATATTGCGTTTTTTTTTTTAATTTGCTTACCGGGCTAAAGGTTAGCATGCTTAAAATACGTAAGTCGTTTTGTTCAACAAATTTAAGTAGATAACTCATCAGTTGTTTGCATCAGAGCGACAATTTTTGAGATAGTTATTAAAACTGTTTAAAGGTTGTCAAACGTTGTTTCTCGTTGTACATCCTTTAATTCTAGAGTTAAATTGATAAATAACGTGTACTAATTTGTTTAACGCATTTGTTTTGGTTACTCGACGTCTCCGTTCTCGTGTAGCCTACATATTGCGTTTTTTTTTTAATTTGCTTACCGGGCTAAAGGTTAGCATGCTTAAAATACGTAAGTCGTTTTGTTCAACAAATTTAAGTTGATAACTCATCAGTTGTTTGCATCAGAGCGACAATTTTTGAGATAGTTATTAAAACTATTTAAAGGTTGTCAAACGATGTTTCTCGTTGTATATCCTTTAATTCTAGAGTTAAATTGATAAATAACGTGTACGAATTTGTTTAACGCATTTGTTTTGGTTACTCGACGTCTCCGTTCTCGTGTAGCCTACATATTGCGTTTTTTTTTTAATTTGCTTACCGGGCTAAAGGTTAGCATGCTTAAAATACGTAAGTCGTTTTGTTCAACAAATTTAAGTAGATAACTCATCAGTTGTTTGCATCAGGGCGACAATTTTTGAGATAGTTATTAAAACTATTTAAAGGTTGTCAAACGATGTTTCTCGTTGTATATCCTTTAATTCTAGAGTTAAATTGATAAATAACGTGTACGAATATGTTTAACGCATTTGTTTTGGTTGCTCGACGTCTCCGTTCTCGTGTAGCCTACATATTGCGTTTTTATACTCAGTTGAGCAGAGCTCACATAGTATATTAAGTTTGATTGGATAACGGTTGGTTGTACATATATAAAGGAATCGAGATAGATATAGACTTCCATATATCAAAATAATCAGGATCCAAAAAAAATTTGATTGAGCCATGTCCGTCCGTCCGTCCGTCCGTCCGTTAACACGATAACTTGAGTAAATTTTGAGGTATCTTGATGAAATTTGGTATGTAGGTTCCTGAGCACTCATCTCAGATCGCTATTTAAAATGAACGATATCGGACTATAACCACGCCCACTTTTTCGATATCGAAAATTTCGAAAAACCGAAAAAATGCGATAATTCATTGCCAAAGGCGGTTAAAGCGATGAAACTTGGTAGATGGGTTGACGTTATGACGCAGAATAGAAAATTAGTAAGATTTTGGACAATGGGCGTGGCACCGCCCACTTTTACAAGAAGGTAATTTAAAAGTTTTGCAAGCTGTAATTTGGCAGTCGTTGAAGATATCATGATGAAATTTGGCGGGAAAGTTACTACTATTACTATATATGTGCTGAATAAAAATTAGCAAAATTGGATGAAGAACACGCCCACTTTTTAAAAAAAATTTTTTTTAAATTGAAATTTTAACAAAAAATTTTATATCCTTACTGTATATAAGTAAATTAAGTCAAAATTCAACTCCAGTAATGATATGATGCAACAAAATACAAAAATAAAAGAAAATTTCAAAATAGGCGTGGCTCCGCCCATTTTCATTTAGTGTGTCTAGAATACTTTTAATGCCATAAGTCGAACAAAAATTTACCAATCCTTTTGAAATTTGGTAGGAGCATAGATTCTATGACGTTAACTGTTCTCTGTGAAAATGGGCGAAATCGGTGGAAGCCACGCCCAGTTTTTATACACAGTCCACCGTCTGTCCTTCCGCTCGGCCGTTAACACAATAACTTGAGCAAAAACCGATATATCTTTACTAAACTTAGCCCACGTACTTATCTGAACTCACTTTATCTTGGTATAAAAAATGGCCGAAATCCGACCATAACCACGCCCACTTTATCGATATCGAAAATTACGAAAAATTAAAAAAATGCCAGAACTCTATACCAAATACGAAAAAAGTTATGAAACATTGTAACTGGATTGGTTTATTGACGAAAAATATAACTTTGGAAAAAACTTTGTAAAATGGGTGTTACACCTACCATATTAAGTAGAAGAAAATGAAAAAGTTCTACAAGGCGAAATCAACAGCCCTTGGAATCTTGGCAGGAATACTGTTAGTGTTATTGAATATATAAATAAATTAGCAGTACCCGACAGATGATTTTCTGGATCACCTGATCCACATTTGGTCGATATCGCGAGAACGCCTTCACATAAACATCTAAAGGCCACTCGCTTTTAAAACCCTCATTAATACCTTTAATTTGATATCCATATCGTACAAACACATTCTAGAGTCAACCCTGGCCCACCCTAATGGCGATATCTCGAAAAGGCGTCCACCTATAGACCTAATGCCCACTCCCTCTTAAAATGCTCAGTAACACCTTTCGTTTGATACCCATATCGTAAAAACATTCTACAGTCAGCCCTGGCCCACCCTAATGGCGATATCTCGAAAAGGCGTCCACCTATAGACCTAATGTCCACTCCCTCTTAAAATGCTCAGTAACACCTTTCCTTTGATACCCATATCGTACAAACATTCTAGAGTCACCCCTGGCCCACCCTAATGGCGATATCTCGAAAAGGCGTCCACCTATAGACCTAATGCCCACTCCCTCTTAAAATGCTCAGTAACACCTTTCGATTGATATCCATATCGTACAAACATTCTAGAGTCACCCCTGGCCCACCCTAATGGCGATATCTCGAAAAGGCGTCCACCTATAGACCTAATGCCCACTGCCTCTTAAAATGCTCAGTAACACCTTTCGTTTGATACCCATATCGTACAAACATTCTAGAGTCACCCTTGGTCAACCTTTATGGCGATATCTCGAAAAGGCGTCCACCTATAGAACTGAGGATTACTCCCTTTTAAAATACTCATTACCACCTTTCATTTGATACCCATATCGTACAAACGCATTCTAGAGTCACCCTGGCCCACCCTAATGGCGATATCTCGAAAAGGCGCCCACCTATAGACCTAATGCCCACTTTCTCTTAAAATGCTCAGTAACACCTTTCGTTTGATACCCATATCGTACAAACATTCTAGAGTCACCCCTGGCCCACCCTAATGGCGATATCTCGAAAAGGCGTCCACCTATAGACCTAGTGCCCACTCCCTCTTAAAATGCTCAGTAACACCTTTCGTTTGATACCCATATCGTACAAACATTCTAGAGTCACCCTTGGTCCACCCTTATGGCGATATCTCGAAAAGGCGTCCACCTATAGAACTAAGGATTGCTCCCTTTTAAAATACTCATTACCACCTTTCATTTGATACCCATATCGTACAAACACATTCCAGAGTCACCCCTGGCCCACCCTAATGGCGATATCTCGAAAAGGCGTCCACCTATGGACCTAATGCCCACTCCCTCTTAAAATGCTCAGTAACACCTTTCGTTTGATACCCATATCGTACAAACACATTCTAGAGTCACCCCTGGCCCACCCTAATGGCGACATTTCGAAAAGGCGTCCACCTATAGACCTAATGCCCACTCCCTCTTAAAACGCTCAGTAACACCTTTCATTTGATTCCCATATCGTACAACTAGAGACACCCCTGGTCCACCTTTATGGCGATATCTCGAAACGGCGTCCACCTAGGGAACTAAGGATCACTCCTTTTCAAAATACTCATTAACAGCTTTCATTTGATACCCATATCGTACAAACATATTCTAGAGTCACCCCTGGTCCACCTTTATGGGGATTTCTCGAAAAGGCGTTCACCTATAGAACTAAAGCCCATGCCCTTTTAAAATACTCATTATCACCTTTCATTTGATACCCATATCGTACAAACACATTCTAGAGTCAGCCCTGGTCCACCTTTATGGCGATATCCCTAAATGGCGTCCATCCATAGAACTATGGCCTACTCTCTCTTAAAATACTCTTTAATACCTTCCATTTGATACACATGTCATACAACCACATTCCAGGGTTACCCTAGGTTCATTTTCCTACATGGTGATTTTCCTTATTTTGTCTCCATAGCTCTCAACTGAGTATGTAATGTTCGGTTACACCCGAACTTAGCCTTCCTTACTTGTTTTTTTTAATTTGCTTACCGGGCTAAAGGTTAGCATGCTTAAAATACGTAAGTCGTTTTGTTCAACAAATTTAAGTAGATAACTCATCCGTTGTTTGCATCAGAGCGACAATTTTTGAGATAGTTACTAAAACTGTTTAAAGGTTGTCAAACGTTGTTTCTCGTTGTACATCCTTTAATTCTAGAGTTAAATTGATAAATAACGTGTACGAATTTGTTTAACGCATTTGTTTTGGTTACTCGACGTCTCCGTTCTCGTGTAGCCTACATATTGCGTTTTTTTTTTAATTTGCTTACCGGGCTAAAGGTTAGCATGCTTAAAATACGTAAGTCGTTTTGTTCAACAAATTTAAGTAGATAACTCATCAGTTGTTTGCATCAGAGCGACAATTTTTGAGATAGTTACTAAAACTGTTTAAAGGTTGTCAAACGTTGTTTCTCGTTGTACATCCTTTAATTCTAGAGTTATATTGATAAATAACGTGTACGAATTTGTTTAACGCATTTGTTTTGGTTACTCGGCGTCTCCGTTCTCGTGTAGCCTACATATTGCGTTTTTTTTTTTAATTTGCTTACCGGGCTAAAGGTTAGCATGCTTAAAATACGTAAGTCGTTTTGTTCAACAAATTTAAGTAGATAACTCATCAGTTGTTTGCATCAGAGCGACAATTTTTGAGATAGTTATTAAAACTGTTTAAAGGTTGTCAAACGTTGTTTCTCGTTGTATATCCTTTAATTCTAGAGTTAAATTGATAAATAACGTGTACAAATTTGTTTAACGCATTTGTTTTGGTTACTCGACGTCTCCGTTCTCGTGTAGCCTACATATTGCGTTTTTTTTTTTTAATTTGCTTACCGGGCTAAAGGTTAGCATGCTTAAAATACGTAGGTCGTTTTGTTCAACAAATTTAAGTAGATAACTCATCAGTTGTTTGCATCAGAGCGACAATTTTTGAGATAGTTATTAAAACTGTTTAAAGGTTGTCAAACGTTGTTTCTCGTTGTATATCCTTTAATTTTAGAGTTAAATTGATAAATAACGTGTACGAATATGTTTAACGCATTTGTTTTGGTTACTCGACGTCTCCGTTCTCGTGTAGCCTACATATTGCGTTTTTTTTTAATTTGCTTACCGGGCTAAAGGTTGGCATGCTTAAAATACGTAAGTCGTTTTGTTCAACAAATTTAAGTAGATAACTCATCAGTTGTTTGCATCAGAGCGACAATTTTTGAGATAGTTATTAAAACTGTTTAAAGGTTGTCAAACGTTGTTTCTCGTTGTACATCCTTTAATTCTAGAGTTAAATTGATAAATAACGTGTACGAATTTGTTTAACGCATTTGTTTTGGTTACTCGACGTCTCCGTTCTCGTGTAGCCTACATATTGCGTTTTTTTTTTAATTTGCTTACCGGGCTAAAGGTTAGCATGCTTAAAATACGTAAGTCGTTTTGTTCAACAAATTTAAGTAGATAACTCATCAGTTGTTTGCATCAGAGCGACAATTTTTGAGATATTTACTAAAACTGTTTAAAGGTTGTCAAACGTTGTTTCTCGTTGTACATCCTTTAATTCTAGAGTTAAATTGATAAATAACGTGTACGAATTTGTTTAACGCATTTGTTTTGGTTACTCGACGTCTCCGTTCTCGTGTAGCCTACATATTGCGTTTTTTTTTTTAATTTGCTTACCGGGCTAAATGTTTGCATGCTTAAAATACGTAAGTCGTTTTGTTCAACAAATTTAAGTAGATAACTCATCAGTTGTTTGCATCAGAGCGACAATTTTTGAGATAGTTATTAAAACTGTTTAAAGGTTGTCAAACGTTATTTCTCGTTGTATATCCTTTAATTCTAGAGTTAAATTGATAAATAACGTGTACAAATTTGTTTAACGCATTTGTTTTGGTTACTCGACGTCTCCGTTCTCGTGTAGCCTACATATTGCGTTTTTTTTTTAATTTGCTTACCGGGCTAAAGGTTAGCATGCTTAAAATACGTAAGTCGTTTTGTTCAACAAATTTAAGTAGATAACTCATCAGTTGTTTGCATCAGAGCGACAATTTTTGAGATAGTTATTAAAACTGTTTAAAGGTTGTCAAACGTTATTTCTCGTTGTATATCCTTTAATTCTAGAGTTAAATTGATAAATAACGTGTACGAATATGTTTAACGCATTTGTTTTGGTTACTCGACGTCCCCGTTCTCGTGTAGCCTACATATTGCGTTTTTTTTTAATTTGCTTACCGGGCTAAAGGTTAGCATGCTTAAAATACGTAAGTCGTTTTGTTCAACAAATTTAAGTAGATAACTCATCAGATGTTTGCATCAGAGCGACAATTTTTGAGATAGTTATTAAAACTATTTAAAGGTTGTCAAACGATGTTTCTCGTTGTATATCCTTTAATTCTAGAGTTAAATTGATAAATAACGTGTACGAATTTGTTTAACGCATTTGTTTTGGTTACTCGACGTCTCCGTTCTCGTGTAGCCTACATATTGCGTTTTTTTTTTAATTTGCTTACCGGGCTAAAGGTTAGCATGCTTAAAATACGTAAGTCGTTTTGTTCAACAAATTTAAGTAGATAACTCATCAGTTGTTTGCATCAGAGCGACAATTTTTGAGATAGTTATTAAAACTGTTTAAAGGTTGTCAAACGTTGTTTCTCGTTGTACATCCTTTAATTTTAGAGTTAAATTGATAAATAACGTGTACGAAGTTGTTTAACGCATTTGTTTTGGTTACTCGATGTCTCCGTTCTCGTGTAGCCTACATATTGCGTTTTTTTTTAATTTGCTTACCGGGCTAAAGGTTAGCATGCTTAAAATACGTAAGTCGTTTTGTTCAACAAATTTAAGTAGATAACTCATCAGTTGTTTGCATCAGAGCGACAATTTTTGAGATAGTTATTAAAACTGTTTAAAGGGTGTCAAACGTTGTTTCTCGTTGTATATCTTTTAATTCTAGAGTTAAATTGATAAATAACGTGTACGAATATGTTTAACGCATTTGGTTTGGTTACTCGACGTCTCCGTTCTCGTGTAGCCTACATATTGCGTTTTTTTTTTTAATTTGCTTACCGGGCTAAAGGTTAGCATGCTTAAAATACGTAAGTCGTTTTGTTCAACAAATTTAAGTAAATAACTCATCAGTTGTTTGCATCAGAGCGACAATTTTTGAGATAGTTATTAAAACTGTTTAAAGGTTGTCAAACGTTGTTTCTCGTTGTACATCCTTTAATTCTGGAGTTAAATTGATAAATAACGTGTACGAATTTGTTTAATGCATTTGTTTTGGTTACTCGACGTCTCCGTTCTCGTGTAGCCTACATATTGCGTTTTTTTTTTAATTTGCTTACCGGGCTAAAGGTTAGCATGCTTAAAATACGTAAGTCGTTTTGTTCAACAAATTTAAGTAGATAACTGATCAGTTGTTTGCATCAGAGCGACAAATTTTGAGATAGTTATTAAAACTGTTTAAAGGTTGTCAAACGTTGTTTCTCGTTGTACATCCTTTAATTCTAGAGTTAAATTGATAAATAACGTGTACGAATTTGTTTAACGCATTTGTTTTGGTTACTCGACGTCTCCGTTCTCGTGTAGCCTACATATTGCGTTTTTTTTTAATTTACTTACCGGGCTAAAGGTTAGCATGCTTAAAATACGTAAGTCGTTTTATTCAACAAATTTAAGTAGATAACTCATCAGTTGTTTGCATCAGAGCGACAATTTTTGAGATAGTTATTAAAATTATTTAAAGGTTGTCAAACGTTGTTTCTCGTTGTACATCCTTTAATTCTAGAGTTAAATTGATAAATAACGTGTACGAATTTGTTTAACGCATTTGTTTTGGTTACTCGACGTCTCCGTTCTCGTGTAGCCTACATACTGCGTTTTTTTTTTAATTTGCTTACCGGGCTAAAGGTTAGCATGCGTAAAATACGTAAGTCGTTTTGTTCAACAAATTTAAGTAGATAACTCATCAGTTGTTTGCATCAGAGCGAAAATTTTTGAGATAGTTATTAAAACTGTTTAAAGGTTGGCAAACGTTGTTTCTCGTAGTATATCCTTTAATTCTAGAGTTAAATTGATAAATAACGTGTACAATTTTTGTTTAACGCATTTGTTTTGGTTACTCGACGTCTCCGTTCTCGTGTAGCCTACATATTGCGTTTTTTTTTAATTTGCTTACCGGGCTAAAGGTTAGCATGCTTAAAATACGTAAGTCGTTTTGTTCAACAAATTTAAGTAGATAACTCATCAGTTGTTTGCATCAGAGCGACAATTTTTGAGATAGTTATTAAAACTCTTTAAAGGTTGTTAAACGATGTTTCTCGCTGTACATCCTTTAATTCTAGAGTTAAATTGATAAATAACGTGTACGAATTTGTTTAACGCATTTGTTTTGGTTACTCGATGTCTCCGTTCTCGTGTAGCCTACATATTGCGTTTTTTTTTTAATTTGCTTACCGGGCTAAAGGTTAGCATGCTTAAAATACGTAAGTCGTTTTGTTCAACAAATTTAAGTAGATAACTCATCAGTTGTTTGCATCAGAGCGACAATTTTTGAGATAGTTATTAAAACTATTTAAAGGTTGTCAAACGTTGTTTCTCGTTGTACATCCTTTAATTCTAGAGTTAAATTGATAAATAACGTGTACGAATTTGTTTAACGCATTTGTTTTGGTTACTCGACGTCTCCGTTCTCGTGTAGCCTACATATTGCGTTTTTTTTTAATTTGCTTACCGGGCTAAAGGTTAGCATGCTTAAAATACGTAAGTCGTTTTGTTCAACAAATTTAAGTAGATAACTCATCAGTTGTTTGCATCAGAGCGACAATTTTTGAGATAGTTATTAAAACTGTTTAAAGGTTGTCAAACGTTGTTTCTCGTTGTACATCCTTTAATTCTAGAGTTAAATTGATAAATAACGTGTACGAATTTGTTTAACGCATTTGTTTTGGTTACTCGACGTCTCCGTTCTCGTGTAGCCTACATATTGCGTTTTTTTTTTTAATTTGCTTACCGGGCTAAAGGTTAGCATGCTTAAAATACGTAAGTCGTTTTGTTCAACAAATTTAAGTAGATAACTCATCAGTTGTTTGCATCAGAGCGACAATTTTTGAGATAGTTATTAAAACTGTTTAAAGGTTGTCAAACGTTGTTTCTCGTTGTATATCCTTTAATTCTAGAGTTGAATTGATAAATAACGTGTACGAATTTGTTTAACGCATTTGTTTTGGTTACTCGACGTCTCCGTTCTCGTGTAGCCTACATATTGCGTTTTTTTTTAATTTGCTTACCGGGCTAAAGGTTAGCATGCTTAAAATACGTAAGTCGTTTTGTTCAACAAATTTAAGTAGATAACTCATCAGTTGTTTGCATCAGAGCGACAATTTTTGAGATAGTTATTAAAACTGTTTAAAGGTTGTCAAACGTTGTTTCTCGTTGTATATCCTTTAATTCTAGAGTTAAATTGATAAATAACGTGTACGAATTTGTTTAACGCATTTGTTTTGGTTACTCGACGTCTCCGTTCTCGTGTAGCCTACATATTGCGTTTTTTTTTTAATTTGCTTACCGGGCTAAAGGTTAGCATGCTTAAAATACGTAAGTCGTTTTGTTCAACAAATTTAAGTAGATAACTCATCAGTTGTTTGCATCAGAGCGACAATTTTTGAGATAGTTATTAAAACTGTTTAAAGGTTGTCAAACGTTGTTTCTCGTTGTATATCCTTTAATTCTAGAGTTAAATTGATAAATAACGTGTACGAATTTGTTTAACGCATTTGTTTTGGTTACTCGACGTCTCCGTTCTCGTGTAGCCTACATATTGCGTTTTTTTTTTAATTTGCTTACCGGGCTAAAGGTTAGCATGCTTAAAATACGTAAGTCGTTTTGTTCAACAAATTTAAGTAGATAACTCATCAGTTGTTTGCATCAGAGCGACAATTTTTGAGATAGTTATTAAAACTGTTTAAAGGTTGTCAAACGTTGTTTCTCGTTGTACATCCTTTAATTCTAGAGTTAAATTGATAAATAACCTGTACGAATTTGTTTAACGCATTTGTTTTGGTTACTCGAAGTCTCCGTTCTCGTGTAGCCTACATATTGCGTTTTTTTTAAATTTGCTTACCGGGCTAAAGGTTAGCATGCTTAAAATACGTAAGTCGTTTTGTTCAACAAATTTAAGTAGATAACTCATCAGTTGTTTGCATCAGAGCGACAATTTTTGAGATAGTTATTAAAACTGTGTAAAGGTTGTCAAACGTTCTTTCTCGTTGTACATCCTTTAATTCTAGAGTTAAATTGATAAATAACGTGTACGAATTTGTTTAACGCATTTGTTTTGGTTACTCGACGTCTCCTCTCTCGTGTAGCCTACATATTGCGTTTTTTTTTTAATTTGCTTACCGGGCTAAAGGTTAGCATGCTTAAAATACGTAAGTCGTTTTGTTCAACAAATTTAAGTAGATAACTCATCAGTTGTTTGCATCAGAGCGACAATTTTTGAGATAGTTATTAAAACTGTTTAAAGGTTGTCAAACGTTGTTTCTCGTTGTACATCCTTTAATTCTAGAGTTAAATTGATAAATAACGTGTACGAATTTGTTTAACGCATTTGTTTTGGTTACTCGACGTCTCCTTTCTCGTGTAGCCTACATATTGCGTTTTTTTTTTTAATTTGCTTACCGGGCTAAAGGTTAGCATGCTTAAAATACGTAAGTCGTTTTGTTCAACAAATTTAAGTAGATAACTCATCAGTTGTTTGCATCAGAGCGACAATTTTTGAGATAGTTATTAAAACTATTTAAAGGTTGTCAAACGATGTTTCTCGTTGTATATCCTTAAATTCTAGAGTTAAATTGATAAATAACGTGTACGAATTTGTTTAACGCATTTGTTTTGGTTACTCGACGTCTCCGTTCTCGTGTAGCCTACATATTGCGTTTTTTTTTTTAATTTGCTTACCGGGCTAAAGGTTAGCATGCTTAAATTACGTAAGTCGTTTTGTTCAACAAATTTAAGTAGATAACTCATCAGTTGTTTGCATCAGAGCGACAATTTTTGAGATAGTTATTAAAACTGTTTAAAGGTTGTCAAACGTTGTTTCTCGTTGTACATCCTTTAATTCTAGAGTTAAATTGATAAATAACGTGTACGAATTTGTTTAACGCATTTGTTTTGGTTACTCGACGTCTCCGTTCTCGTGTAGCCTACATATTGCGTTTTTTTTTTAATTTGCTTACCGGGCTAAAGGTTAGCATGCTTAAATTACGTAAGTCGTTTTGTTCAACAAATTTAAGTAGATAACTCATCAGTTGTTTGCATCAGAGCGACAATTTTTGAGATAGTTATTAAAACTGTTTAAAGGTTGTCAAACGTTGTTTCTCGTTGTACATCCTTTAATTCTAGAGTTAAATTGATAAATAACGTGTACGAATTTGTTTAACGCATTTGTTTTGGTTACTCGTCGTCTCCGTTCTCGTGTAGCCTACATATTGCGTTTTTTTTTTTAATTTGCTTACCGGGCTAAAGGTTAGCATGCTTAAAATACGTAAGTCGTTTTGTTCAACAAATTTAAGTAGATAACTCATCAGTTGTTTGCATCAGAGCGACAATTTTTGAGATAGTTATTAAAACTGTTTAAAGGTTGTCAAACGATGTTTCTCGTTGTATATCCTTTAATTCTAGAGTTAGATTGATAAATAACGTGTACGAATTTGTTTAACGCATTTGTTTTGGTTACTCGACGTCTCCGTTCTCGTGTAGCCTACATATTGCGTTTTTTTTTTTAATTTGCTTACCGGGCTAAAGGTTAACATGCTTAAAATACGCAAGTCGTTTTGTTCAACAAATTTAAGTAGATAACTCATCAGTTGTTTGCATCAGAGCGACAATTTTTGAGATAGTTATTAAAACTATTTAAAGGTTGTCAAACGATGTTTCTCGTTGTATATCCTTTAATTCTACAGTTAAATTGATAAATAACGTGAACGAATTTGTTTAACGCATTTGTTTTGGTTACTCGACGTCTCCGTTCTCGTGTAGCCTACATATTGCGTTTTTTTTTTAATTTGCTTACCGGGCTAAAGGTTAGCATGCTTAAAATACGTAAGTCGTTTTGTTCAACAAATTTAAGTAGATAACTCATCAGTTGTTTGCATCAGAGCGAAAATTTTTGAGATAGTTATTAAAACTGTTTAAAGGTTGTCAAACGATGTTTCTCGTTGTATATCCTTTAATTCTAGAGTTAGATTGATAAATAACGTGTACGAATTTGTTTAACGCATTTGTTTTGGTTACTCGACGTCTCCGTTCTCGTGTAGCCTACATATTGCGTTTTTTTTTTAATTTGCTTACCGGGCTAAAGGTTAGCATGCTTAAAATACGCAAGTCGTTTTGTTCAACAAATTTAAGTAGATAACTCATCAGTTGTTTGCATCAGAGCGACAATTTTTGAGATAGTTATTAAAACTGTTTAAAGGTTGTCAAACGATGTTTCTCGTTGAATATCCTTTAATTCTAGAGTTAGATTGATAAATAACGTGTACGAATTTGTTTAACGCATTTGTTTTGGTTACTCGACGTCTCCGTTCTCGTGTAGCCTACATATTGCATTTTTTTTTTAATTTGCTTACCGGGCTAAAGGTTAGCATGCTTAAAATACGTAAGTCGTTTTGTTCAACAAATTTAAGTAGATAACTCATCAATTGTTTGCATCAGAGCGACAATTTTTGAGATAGTTATTAAAACTATTTAAAGGTTGTCAAACGATGTTTCTCGTTGTATATCCTTTAATTCTAGAGTTAAATTGATAAATAACGTGAACGAATTTGTTTAACGCATTTGTTTTGGTTACTCGACGTCTCCGTTCTCGTGTAGCCTACATATTGCGTTTTTTTTTTTTAATTTGCTTACCGGGCTAAAGGTTAGCATGCTTAAAATACGTAAGTCGTTTTGTTCAACAAATTTAAGTAGATAACTCATCAGTTGTTTGCATCAGAGCGACAATTTTTGAGATAGTTATTAAAACTATTTAAAGGTTGTCAAACGATGTTTCTCGTTGTATATCCTTTAATTCTAGAGTTAAATTGATAAATAACGTGTACGAATATGTGTAACGCATTTTTTTTGGTTACTTGACGTCTCCGTTCTCGTGTAGCCTACATATTGCGTTTTTTTTTAATTTGCTTACCGGCCTAAAGGTTAGCATGCTTAAAATACGTAAGTCGTTTTGTTCAAAAAATTTAAGTAGATAACTCATCAGTTGTTTGCATCAGAGCGACAATTTTTGAGATAGTTATTAAAACTATTTAAAGGTTGTCAAACGATGTTTCTCGTTGTATATCCTTTAATTCTAGAGTTAAATTGATAAATAACGTGTACGAATTTGTTTAACGCATTTGTTTTGGTTACTCGACGTCTCCGTTCTCGTGTAGCCTACATATTGCGTTTTTTTTTAATTTGCTTACCGGGCTAAAGGTTAGCATGCTTAAAATACGTAAGTCGTTTTGTTCAACAAATTTAAGTAGATAACTCATCAGTTGTTTGCCTCAGAGCGACAATTTTTGAGATAGTTATTAAAACTGTTTAAAGGTTGTCAAACGATGTTTCTCGTTGTATATCCTTTAATTCTAGAGTTAGATTGATAAATAACGTGTACAAATTTGTTTAACGCATTTGTTTTGGTTACTCGACGTCTCCGTTCTCGTGTAGCCTACATATTGCGTTTTTTTTTTAATTTGCTTACCGGGCTAAAGGTTAGCATGCTTAAAATACGCAAGTCGTTTTGTTCAACAAATTTATGTAGATAACTCATCCGTTGTTTGCATCAGAGCGACAATTTTTGAGATAGTTATTAAAACTGTTTAAAGGTTGTCAAACGTTGTTTCTCGTTGTACATCCTTTAATTCTAGAGTTAAATTGATAAATAACGTGTACGAATTTGTTTAACGCATTCGTTTTGGTTACTCGACGTCTCCGTTCTCGTGTAGCCTACATATTGCGTTTTTTTTTTAATTTGCTTACCGGGCTAAAGGTTAGCATGCTTAAAATACGTAAGTCGTTTTGTTCAACAAATTTAAGTAGATAACTCATCAGTTGTTTGCATCAGAGCGACAATTTTTGAGATAGTTATTAAAACTGTTTAAAGGTTGTCAAACGTTGTTTCTCGTTGTACATCCTTTAATTCTAGAGTTAAATTGATAAATAACGTGTACGAATTTGTTTAACGCATTTGTTTTGGTTACTCGACGTCTCCGTTCTCGTGTAGCCTACATATTGCGTTTTTTTTTTAATTTGCTTACCGGGCTAAAGGTTAGCATGCTTAAAATACGTAAGTCGTTTTGTTCAACAAATTTAAGTAGATAACTCATCAGTTGTTTGCATCAGAGCGACAATTTTTGAGATAGTTATTAAAACTATTTAAAGGTTGTCAAACGATGTTTCTCGTTGTATATCCTTAAATTCTAGAGTTAAATTGATAAATAACGTGTACGAATTTATTTAAGCATTTGTTTTGGTTACTCGACGTCTCCGTTCTCGTGTAGCCTACATATTGCGTTTTTTTTTTTAATTTGCTTACCGGGCTAAAGGTTAGCATGCTTAAAATACGTAAGTCGTTTTGTTCAACAAATTTAAGTAGATAACTCATCAGTTGTTTGCATCAGAGCGACAATTTTTGAGATAGTTATTAAAACTGTTTAAAGGTTGTCAAACGTTGTTTCTCGTTGTACATCCTTTAATTCTAGAGTTAAATTGATAAATAACGTGTACGAATTTGTTTAACGCATTTGTTTTGGTTACTCGACGTCTCCTTTCTCGTGTAGCCTACATATTGCGTTTTTTTTTTAATTTGCTTACCGGGCTAAAGGTTAGCATGCTTAAAATACGCAAGTCGTTTTGTTCAACAAATTTAAGTAGATAACTCATCCGTTGTTTGCATCAGAGCAACAATTTTTGAGATAGTTATTAAAACTGTTTAAAGGTTGTCAAACGTTGTTTCTCGTTGTACATCCTTTAATTCTAGAGTTAAATTGATAAATAACGTGTACGAATTTGTTTAACGCATTTGTTTTGGTTACTCGACGTCTCCGTTCTCGTGTAGCCTACATATTGCGTTTTTTTTTTAATTTGCTTACCGGGCTAAAGGTTAGCATGCTTAAAATACGTAAGTCGTTTTGTTCAACAAATTTAAGTAGATAACTCATCAGTTGTTTGCATCAGAGCGACAATTTTTGAGATAGTTATTAAAACTGTTTAAAGGTTGTCAAACGTTGTTTCTCGTTGTACATCCTTTAATTCTAGAGTTAAATTGATAAATAACGTGTACGAATTTGTTTAACGCATTTGTTTTGGTTACTCGACGTCTCCGTTCTCGTGTAGCCTACATATTGCGTTTTTTTTTTTAATTTGCTTACCGGGCTAAAGGTTAGCATGCTTAAAATACGCAAGTCGTTTTGTTCAACAAATTTAAGTAGATAACTCATCCGTTGTTTGTATCAGAGCGACAATTTTTGAGATAGTTATTAAAACTATTTAAAGGTTGTCAAACGATGTTTCTCGTTGTATATCCTTAAATTCTAGAGTTAAATTGATAAATAACGTGTACGAATTTGTTTAACGCATTTGTTTTGGTTACTCGACGTCTCCGTTCTCGTGTAGCCTACATATTGCGTTTTTTTTTTAATTTGCTTACCGGGCTAAAGGTTAGCATGCTTAAAATACGTAAGTCGTTTTGTTCAACAAATTTAAGTAGATAACTCATCAGTTGTTTGCATCAGAGCGACAATTTTTGAGATAGTTATTAAAACTGTTTAAAGGTTGTCAAACGTTGTTTCTCGTTGTACATCCTTTAATTCTAGAGTTAAATTGATAAATAACGTGTACGAATTTGTTTAACGCATTTGTTTTGGTTACTCGACGTCTCCGTTCTCGTGTAGCCTACATATTGCGTTTTTTTTTTTAACTTGCTTACCGGGCTAAAGGTTAGCATGCTTAAAATACGTAAGTCGTTTTGTTCAACAAATTTAAGGAGATAACTCCTCAGTTGTTTGCATCAGAGCGACAATTTTTGAGATAGTTATTAAAACTATTTAAAGGTTGTCAAACGATGTTTCTCGTTGTATATCCTTAAATTCTAGAGTTAAATTGATAAATAACGTGTACGAGTTTGTTTAACGGATTTGTTTTGGTTACTCGACGTCTCCGTTCTCGTGTAGCCTACATATTGCGTTTTTTTTTTAATTTGCTTACCGGGCTAAAGGTTAGCATGCTTAAAATACGTAAGTCGTTTTGTTCAACAAATTTAAGTAGATAACTCATCAGTTGTTTGCATCAGAGCGACAATTTTTGAGATAGTTATTAAAACTGTTTAAAGGTTGTCAAACGATGTTTCTCGTTGTATATCCTTTAATTCTAGAGTTAGATTGATAAATAACGTGTACGAATTTGTTTAACGCATTTGTTTTGGTTACTCGACGTCTCCGTTCTCGTGTAGCCTACATATTGCGTTTTTTTTTTTAATTTGCTTACCGGGCTAAAGGTTAACATGCTTAAAATACGCAAGTCGTTTTGTTCAACAAATTTAAGTAGATAACTCATCAGTTGTTTGCATCAGAGCGACAATTTTTGAGATAGTTATTAAAACTATTTAAAGGTTGTCAAACGATGCTTCTCGTTGTATATCCTTTAATTCTAGAGTTAAATTGATAAATAACGTGAACGAATTTGTTTAACGCATTTGTTTTGGTTACTCGACGTCTCCGTTCTCGTGTAGCCTACATATTGCGTTTTTTTTTAATTTGCTTACCGGGCTAAAGGTTAGCATGCTTAAAATACGTAAGTCGATTTGTTCAACAAATTTAAGTAGATAACTCATCAGTTGTTTGCATCAGAGCGACAATTTTTGAGATAGTTATTAAAACTGTTTAAAGGTTGTCAAACGATGTTTCTCGTTGTATATCCTTTAATTCTAGAGTTAGATTGATAAATAACGTGTACGAATTTGTTTAACGCATTTGTTTTGGTTACTCGACGTCTCCGTTCTCGTGTAGCCTACATATTGCGTTTTTTTTTTAATTTGCTTACCGGGCTAAAGGTTAGCATGCTTAAAATACGCAAGTCGTTTTGTTCAACAAATTTAAGTAGATAACTCATCAGTTGTTTGCATCAGAGCGACAATTTTTGAGATAGTTATTAAAACTATTTAAAGGTTGTCAAACGATGTTTCTCGTTGAATATCCTTAAATTCTAGAGTTAGATTGATAAATAACGTGTACGAATTTGTTTAACGCATTTGTTTTGGTTACTCGACGTCTCCGTTCTCGTGTAGCCTACATATTGCATTTTTTTTTTTAATTTGCTTACCGGGCTAAAGGTTAGCATGCTTAAAATACGTAAGTCGTTTTGTTCAACAAATTTAAGTAGATAACTCATCAGTTGTTTGCATCAGAGCGACAATTTTTGAGATAGTTATTAAAACTATTTAAAGGTTGTCAAACGATGTTTCTCGTTGTATATCCTTTAATTCTAAAGTTAAATTGATAAATAACGTGAACGAATTTGTTTAACGCATTTGTTTTGGTTACTCGACGTCTCCGTTCTCGTGTAGCCTACATATTGCGTTTTTTTTTTTAATTTGCTTACCGGGCTAAAGGTTAGCATGCTTAAAATACGTAAGTCGTTTTGTTCAACAAATTTAAGTAGATAACTCATCAGTTGTTTGCATCAGAGCGACAATTTTTGAGATAGTTATTAAAACTATTTAAAGGTTGTCAAACGATGTTTCTCGTTGTATATCCTTTAATTCTAGAGTTAAATTGATAAATAACGTGTACGAATATGTGTAACGCATTTGTTTTGGTTACTTGACGTCTCCGTTCTCGTGTAGCCTACATATTGCGTTTTTTTTTTTAATTTGCTTACCGGCCTAAAGGTTAGCATGCTTAAAATACGTAAGTCGTTTTGTTCAACAAATTTAAGTAGATAACTCATCAGTTGTTTGCATCAGAGCAACAATTTTTGAGATAGTTATTAAAACTATTTAAAGGTTGTCAAACGATGTTTCTCGTTGTATATCCTTTAATTCTAGAGTTAAATTGATAAATAACGTGTACGAATTTGTTTAACGCATTTGTTTTGGTTACTCGACGTCTCCGTTCTCGTGTAGCCTACATATTGCGTTTTTTTTTTAATTTGCTTACCGGGCTAAAGGTTAGCATGCTTAAAATACGTAAGTCGTTTTGTTCAACAAATTTAAGTAGATAACTCATCAGTTGTTTGCATCAGAGCGACAATTTTTGAGATAGTTATTAAAACTGTTTAAAGGTTGTCAAACGATGTTTCTCGTTGTATATCCTTTAATTCTAGAGTTAGATTGATAAATAACGTGTACAAATTTGTTTAACGCATTTGTTTTGGTTACTCGACGTCTCCGTTCTCGTGTAGCCTACATATTGCGTTTTTTTTTTAATTTGCTTACCGGGCTAAAGGTTAGCATGCTTAAAATACGCAAGTCGTTTTGTTCAACAAATTTAAGTAGATAACTCATCCGTTGTTTGCATCAGAGCGACAATTTTTGAGATAGTTATTAAAACTATTTAAAGGTTGTCAAACGTTGTTTCTCGTTGTACATCCTTTAATTCTAGAGTTAAATTGATAAATAACGTGTACGAATTTGTTTAACGCATTTGTTTTGGTTACTCGACGTCTCCGTTCTCGTGTAGCCTACATATTGCGTTTTTTTTTTAATTTGCTTACCGGGCTAAAGGTTAGCATGCTTAAAATACGTAAGTCGTTTTGTTCAACAAATTTAAGTAGATAACTCATCAGTTGTTTGCATCAGAGCGACAATTTTTGAGATAGTTATTAAAACTGTTTAAAGGTTGTCAAACGATGTTTCTCGTTGAATATCCTTTAATTCTAGAGTTAGATTGATAAATAACGTGTACGAATTTGTTTAACGCATTTGTTTTGGTTACTCGACGTCTCCGTTCTCGTGTAGCCTACATATTGCATTTTTTTTTTAATTTGCTTACCGGGCTAAAGGTTAGCATGCTTAAAATACGTAAGTCGTTTTGTTCAACAAATTTAAGTAGATAACTCATCAGTTGTTTGCATCAGAGCGACAATTTTTGAGATAGTTATTAAAACTATTTAAAGGTTGTCAAACGATGTTTCTCGTTGTATATCCTTTAATTCTAGAGTTAAATTGATAAATAACGTGAACGAATTTGTTTAACGCATTTGTTTTGGTTACTCGACGTCTCCGTTCTCGTGTAGCCTACATATTGCTTTTTTTTTTAATTTGCTTACCGGGCTAAAGGTTAGCATGCTTAAAATACGTAAGTCGTTTTGTTCAACAAATTTAAGTAGATAACTCATCAGTTGTTTGCATCAGAGCGACAATTTTTGAGATAGTTATTAAAACTATTTAAAGGTTGTCAAACGATGTTTCTCGTTGTATATCCTTTAATTCTAGAGTTAAATTGATAAATAACGTGTACGAATATGTGTAACGCATTTGTTTTGGTTACTTGACGTCTCCGTTCTCGTGTAGCCTACATATTGCGTTTTTTTTTTAATTTGCTTACCGGCCTAAAGGTTAGCATGCTTAAAATACGTAAGTCGTTTTGTTCAACAAATTTAAGTAGATAACTCATCAGTTGTTTGCATCAGAGCGACAATTTTTGAGATAGTTATTAAAACTATTTAAAGGTTGTCAAACGATGTTTCTCGTTGTATATCCTTTAATTCTAGAGTTAAATTGATAAATAACGTGTACGAATTTGTTTAACGCATTTGTTTTGGTTACTCGACGTCTCCGTTCTCGTGTAGCCTACATATTGCGTTTTTTTTTTTAATTTGCTTACCGGCCTAAAGGTTAGCATGCTTAAAATACGTAAGTCGTTTTGTTCAACAAATTTAAGTAGATAACTCATCAGTTGTTTGCATCAGAGCGACAATTTTTGAGATAGTTATTAAAACTATTTAAAGGTTGTCAAACGATGTTTCTCGTTGTATATCCTTTAATTCTAGAGTTAAATTGATAAATAACGTGTACGAATTTGTTTAACGCATTTGTTTTGGTTACTCGACGTCTCCGTTCTCGTGTAGCCTACATATTGCGTTTTTTTTTTAATTTGCTTACCGGGCTAAAGGTTAGCATGCTTAAAATACGTAAGTCGTTTTGTTCAACAAATTTAAGTAGATAACTCATCAGTTGTTTGCATCAGAGCGACAATTTTTGAGATAGTTATTAAAACTGTTTAAAGGTTGTCAGACGATGTTTCTCGTTGTATATCCTTTAATTCTAGAGTTAAATTGATAAATAACGTGTACGAATTTGTTTAACGCATTTGTTTTGGTTACTCGACGTCTCCGTTCTCGTGTAGCCTACATATTGCGTTTTTTTTTTAAATTTGCTTACCGGGCTAAAGGTTAGCATGCTTAAAATACGTAAGTCGTTTTGTTCAACAAATTTAAGTAGATAACTCATCAGTTGTTTGCATCAGAGCGACAATTTTTGAGATAGTTATTAAAACTGTTTAAAGGTTGTCAAACGTTGTTTCTCGTTGTACATCCTTTAATTCTAGAGTTAAATTGATAAATAACCTGTACGAATTTGTTTAACGCATTTGTTTTGGTTACTCGACGTCTCCGTTCTCGTGTAGCCTACATATTGCGTTTTTTTTTTTAATTTGCTTACCGGGCGTAAGGTTAGCATGCTTAAAATACGTAAGTCGTTTTGTTCAACAAATTTAAGTAGATAACTCATCAGTTGTTTGCATCAGAGCGACAATTTTTGAGATAGTTATTAAAACTGTTTAAAGGTTGTCAAACGATGTTTCTCGTTGTATATCCTTTAATTCTAGAGTTAAATTGATAAATAACGTGTACGAATTTGTTTAACGCATTTGTTTTGGTTACTCGACATCTCCGTTCTCGTGTAGCCTACATATTGCGTTTTTTTTTAATTTGCTTACCGGGCTAAAGGTTAGCATGCTTAAAATACGTAAGTCGTTTTGTTCAACAAATTTAAGTAGATAACTCATCCGTTGTTTGCATCAGAGCGACAATTTTTGAGATAGTTATTAAAACTGTTTAAAGGTTGTCAAACGTTGTTTCTCGTTGTATATCCTTTAATTCTAGAGTTAAATTGATAAATAACGTGTACGAATTTGTTTAACGCATTTGTTTTGGTTACTGGACGTCTCCGTTCTCGTGTAGCCTACATATTGCGTTTTTTTTTTTAATTTGCTTACCGGGCTAAAGGTTAGCATGCTTAAAATACGTAAGTCGTTTTGTTCAACAAATTTAAGTAGATAACTCATCAGTTGTTTGCATCAGAGCGACAATTTTTGAGATAGTTATTAAAACTGTTTAAAGGTTGTCAAACGATGTTTCTCGTTGTATATCCTTTAATTCTAGAGTTAAATTGATAAATAACGTGTACGAATTTGTTTAACGCAATTGTTTTGGTTACTCGACGTCTCCGTTCTCGTGTAGCCTACAGATTGCGTTTTTTTTAATTTGCTTACCGGGCTAAAGGTTAGCATGCTTAAAATACGTAAGTCGTTTTGTTCAACAAATTTAAGTAGATAACTCATCAGTTGTTTGCATCAGAGCGACAATTTTTGAGATAGTTATTAAAACTGTTTAAAGGTTGTCAAACGTTGTTTCTCGTTGTAAATCCTTTAATTCTAGAGTTAAATTGATAAATAACGTGTACGAATTTGTTTAACGCATTTGTTTTGGTTACTCGACGTCTCCGTTCTCGTGTAGCCTACATATTGCGTTTTTTTTTTAATTTGCTTACCGGGCTAAAGGTTAGCATGCTTAAAATACGTAAGTCGTTTTGTTCAACAAATTTAAGTAGATAACTCATCAGTTGTTTGCATCAGAGCGACAATTTTTGAGATAGTTATTAAAACTATTTAAAGGTTGTCAAACGTTGTTTCTCGTTGTATATCCTTTAATTCTAGAGTTAAATTGATAAATAACGTGTACGAATTTGTTTAACGCATTTGTTTTGGTTACTCGACGTCTCCGTTCTCGTGTAGCCTACATATTGCGTTTTTTTTTTTAATTTGCTTACCGGGCTAAAGGTTAGCATGCTTAAAATACGTAAGTCCTTTTGTTCAAAAAATTTAAGTAGATAACTCATCAGTTGTTTGCATCAGAGCGGCAATTTTTGAGATAGTTATTAAAACTATTTAAAGGTTGTCAAACGTTGTTTCTCGTTGTACATCCTTTAATTCTAGAGTTAAATTGATAAATAACGTGTACGAATTTGTTTAACGCATTTGTTTTGGTTACTCGACGTCTCCGTTCTCGTGTAGCCTACATATTGGGTTTTTTTTTTATTTGCTTACCGGGCTAAAGGTTAGCATGCTTAAAATACGTAAGTCGTTTTGTTCAACAAATTTAAGTAGATAACTCATCAGTTGTTTGCATCAGAGCGACAATTTTTGAGATAGTTATTAAAACTGTTTAAAGGTTGTCAAACGTTGTTTCTCGTTGTACATCCTTTAATTCTAGAGTTAAATTGATAAATAACGTGCAAGAATTTGTTTAACGCATTTGTTTTGGTTACTCGACGTCTCCGTTCTCGTGTAGCCTACATATTGCGTTTTTTTTTTAATTTGCTTACCGGGCTAAAGGTTAGCATGCTTAAAATACGTAAGTCTTTTGTTCAACAAATTTAAGTAGATAACTCATCAGTTGTTTGCATCAGAGCGACAATTTTTGAGATAGTTATTAAAACTGTTTAAAGGTTGTCAAACGTTGTTTCTCGTTGTACATCCTTTAATTCTAGAGTTAAATTGATAAATAACGTGTACGAATTTGTTTAACGAATTTGTTTTGGTTACTCGACGTCTCCGTTCTCGTGTAGCCTACATATTGCGTTTTTTTTTTAATTTGCTTACCGGGCTAAAGGTTAGCATGCTTAAAATACGTAAGTCGTTTTGTTCAACAAATTTAAGTAGATAACTCATCAGTTGTTTGCATCAGAGCGACAATTTTTGAGATAGTTATTAAAACTGTTTAAAGGTTTTCAAACGATGTTTCTCGTTGTATATCCTTTAATTCTAGAGTTAAATTGATAAATAACGTGTACGAATATGTTTAACGCATTTGTTTTGGTTACTCGACGTCTCCGTTCTCGTGTAGCCTACATATTGCGTTTTTTTTTTAATTTGCTTACCGGGCTAAAGGTTAGCATGCTTAAAATACGTAAGTCGTTTTGTTCAACAAATTTAAGTAGATAACTCATCAGTTGTTTGCATCAGAGCGACAATTTTTGAGATAGTTATTAAAACTGTTTAAAGGTTGTCAAACGTTTTTTCTCGTTGTACATCCTTTAATTCTAGAGTTAAATTGATAAATAACGTGTACGAATTTGTTTAACGAATTTGTTTTGGTTACTCGACGTCTCCGTTCTCGTGTAGCCTACATATTGCGTTTTTTTTTTAATTTGCTTACCGGGCTAAAGGTTAGCATGCTTAAAATACGTAAGTCGTTTTGTTCAACAAATTTAAGTAGATAACTCATCAGTTGTTTGCATCAGAGCGACAATTTTTGAGATAGTTATTAAAACTGTTTAAAGGTTGTCAAACGTTGTTTCTCGTTGTATATCCTTTAATTCTAGAGTTAAATTGATAAATAACGTGTACGAATTTGTTTAACGCATTTGTTTTGGTTACTCGACGTCTCCGTTCTCGTGTAGCCTACATATTGCGTTTTTTTTTAAATTTGCTTACCAGGCTAAAGGTTAGCATGCTTAAAATACGTAAGTCGTTTTGTTCAACAAATTTAAGTAGATAACTCATCAGTTGTTTGCATCAGAGCGACAATTTTTGAGATAGTTATTAAAACTGTTTAAAGGTTGTCAAACGTTGTTTCTCGTTGTATATCCTTTAATTCTAGAGTTAAATTGATAAATAACGTGTACGAATTTGTTTAACGCATTTTTTTTGGTTACTCGACGTCTCCGTTCTCGTGTAGCCTACATATTGCGTTTTTTTTTTTTAATTTGCTTACCGGGCTAAAGGTTAGCATGCTTAAAATACGTAAGTCGTTTTGTTCAACAAATTTAAGTAGATAACTCATCAGTTGTTTGCATCAGAGCGACAATTTTTGAGATAGTTATTAAAACTATTTAAAGGTTGTCAAACGTTGTTTCTCGTTGTACATCCTTTAATTCTAGAGTTAAATTGATAAATAACGCGTACGAATTTGTTTAACGCATTTGTTTTGGTTACTCGACGTCTCCGTTCTCGTGTAGCCTACATATTGCGTTTTTTTTTTTAATTTGCTTACCGGGCTAAAGGTTAGCATGCTTAAAATACGAAAGTCGTTTTGTTCAACAAATTTAAGTAGATAACTCATCAGTTGTTTGCATCAGAGCGACAATTTTTGAGATAGTTATTAAAACTGTTTAAAGGTTGTCAAACGTTGTTTCTCGTTGTATATCCTTTAATTCTAGAGTTAAATTGATAAATAACGTGTACGAATTTGTTTAACGCATTTGTTTTGGTTACTCGACGTCTCCGTTCTCGTGTAGCCTACATATTGCGTTTTTTTTTTAATTTGCTTACCGGGCTAAAGGTTAGCATGCTTAAAATACGTAAGTCGTTTTGTTCAACAAATTTAAGTAGATAACTCATCAGTTGTTTTCATCAGAGTGACAATTTTTGAGATAGTTATTAAAACTATTTAAAGGTTGTCAAACGAAGTTTCTCGTTGTACATCCTTTAATTCTAGAGTTAAATTGATAAATAACGTGTACGAATTTGTTTAACGCATTTGTTTTGGTTACTCGACGTCTCCGTTCTCGTGTAGCTTACATATTGCGTTTTTTTTTTAATTTGCTTACCGGGCTAAAGGTTAGCATGCTTAAAATACGTAAGTCGTTTTGTTCAACAAATTTAAGTAGATAACTCATCAGTTGTTTGCATCAGAGCGACAATTTTTGAGATAGTTATTAAAACTGTTTAAAGGTTGTCAAACGTTGTTTCTCGTTGTACATCCTTTAATTCTAGAGTTAAATTGATAAATAACGTGTACGAATTTGTTTAACGCATTTGTTTTGGTTACTCGACGTCTCCGTTCTCGTGTAGCCTACATATTGCGTTTTTTTTTTTAATTTGCTTACCGGGCTAAAGGTTAGCATGCTTAAAATACTTAAGTCGTTTTGTTCAACAAATTTAAGTAGATAACTCATCAGTTGTTTGCATCAGAGCGACAATTTTTGAGATAGTTATTAAAACTGTTTAAAGGTTGTCAAACGTTGTTTCTCGTTGTACATCCTTTAATTCTAGAGTTAAATTGATAAATAACGTGTACGAATTTGTTTAACGCATTTGTTTTGGTTACTTGACGTCTCCGTTCTCGTGTAGCCTACATATTGCGTTTTTTTTTTAATTTGCTTACCGGGCTAAAGGTTAGCATGCTTAAAATACGTAAGTCGTTTTGTTCAACAAATTTAAGTAGATAACTCATCAGTTGTTTGCATCAGAGCGACAATTTTTGAGATAGTTATTAAAACTGTTTAAAGGTTTTCAAACGATGTTTCTCGTTGTATATCCTTTAATTCTAGAGTTAAATTGATAAATAACGTGTACGAATTTGTTTAACGCATTTTTGGTTACTCGAAGTCTCCGTTCTCGTGTAGCCTACATATTGTGTTTTTTTTTAATTTGCTTACCGGGCTAAAGGTTAGCATGCTTAAAATACGTAAGTCGTTTTGTTCAACAAATTTAAGTAGATAACTCATCAGTTGTTTGCATCAGAGCGACAATTTTTGAGATAGTTATTAAAACTATTTAAAGGTTGTAAAACGTTGTTTCTCGTTGTATATCCTTTAATTCTAGAGTTAAATTGATAAATAACGTGTACGAATTTGTTTAACGCATTTGTTTTGGTTACTCGACGTCTCCGTTCTCGTGTAGCCTACATATTGCGTTTTTTTTTTAATTTGCTTACCGGGCTAAAGTTTAGCATGCTTAAAATACGTAAGTCGTTTTGTTCAAAAAATTTAAGTAGATAACTCATCAGTTGTTTGCATCAGAGCGGCAATTTTTGAGATAGTTATTAAAACTATTTAAAGGTTGTCAAACGTTGTTTCTCGTTGTACATCCTTTAATTCTAGAGTTAAATTGATAAATAACGTGTACGAATTTGTTTAACGCATTTGTTTTGGTTACTCGACGTCTCCGTTCTCGTGTAGCCTACATATTGCGTTTTTTTTTTTAATTTGCTTACCGGGCTAAAGGTTAGCATGCTTAAAATACGTAAGTCGTTTTGTTCAACAAATTTAAGTAGATAACTCATCAGTTGTTTGCACCAGAGCGACAATTTTTGAGATAGTTATTAAAACTGTTTAAAGGTTGTCAAACGTTGTTTCTCTTTGTACATCCTTTAATTCTAGAGTTAAATTGATAAATAACGTGCAAGAATTTGTTTAACGCATTTGTTTTGGTTACTCGACGTCTCCGTTCTCGTGTAGCCTACATATTGCGTTTTTTTTTAATTTGCTTACCGGGCTAAAGGTTAGCATGCTTAAAATACGTAAGTCGTTTTGTTCAACAAATTTAAGTAGATAACTCATCAGTTGTTTGCATCAGAGCGACAATTTTTGAGATAGTTATTAAAACTGTTTAAAGGTTGTCAAACGTTGTTTCCCGTTGTACATCCTTTAATTCTAGAGTTAAATTGATAAATAACGTGTACGAATTTGTTTAACGAATTTGTTTTGGTTACTCGACGTCTCCGTTCTCGTGTAGCCTACATATTGCGTTTTTTTTTTAATTTGCTTACCGGGCTAAAGGTTAGCATGCTTAAAATACGTAAGTCGTTTTGTTCAACAAATTTAAGTAGATAACTCATCAGTTGTTTGCATCAGAGCGACAATTTTTGAGATAGTTATTAAAACTGTTTAAAGGTTTTCAAACGATGTTTCTCGTTGTATATCCTTTAATTCTAGAGTTAAATTGATAAATAACGTGTACGAATATGTTTAACGCATTTGTTTTGGTTACTCGACGTCTCCGTTCTCGTGTAGCCTACATATTGCGTTTTTTTTTAAATTTGCTTACCGGGCTAAAGGTTAGCATGCTTAAAATACGTAAGTCGTTTTGTTCAACAAATTTAAGTAGATAACTCATCAGTTGTTTGCATCAGAGCGACAATTTTTGAGATAGTTATTAAAACTGTTTAAAGGTTGTCAAACGTTTTTTCTCGTTGTACATCCTTTAATTCTAGAGTTAAATTGATAAATAACGTGTACGAATTTGTTTAACGCATTTGTTTTGGTTACTCGATGTCTCCGTTCTCGTGTAGCCTACATAATGCGTTTTTTTTTAATTTGCTTACCGGGCTAAAGGTTAGCATGCTTAAAATACGTAAGTCGTTTTGTTCAACAAATTTAAGTAGATAACTCATCAGTTGTTTGCATCAGAGCGACAATTTTTGAGATAGTTATTAAAACTGTTTAAAGGTTGTCAAACGTTGTTTCTCGTTGTATATCCTTTAATTCTAGAGTTAAATTGATAAATAACGTGTACGAATTTGTTTAACGCATTTGTTTTGGTTACTCGACGTCTCCGTTCTCGTGTAGCCTACATATTGCGTTTTTTTTTAATTTGCTTACCGGGCTAAAGGTTAGCATGCTTAAAATACGTAAGTCGTTTTGTTCAACAAATTTAAGTAGATAACTCATCAGTTGTTTGCATCAGAGCAACAATTTTTGAGATAGTTATTAAAACTGTTTAAAGGTTTTCAAACGATGTTTCTCGTTGTATATCCTTTAATTCTAGAGTTAAATTGATAAATAACGTGTACGAATATGTTTAACGCATTTGTTTTGGTTACTCGACGTCTCCGTTCTCGTGTAGCCTACATATTGCGTTTTTTTTTTTTTATTTGCTTACCGGGCTAAAGGTTAGCATGCTTAAAATACGTAAGTCGTTTTGTTCAACAAATTTAAGTAGATAACTCCTCAGTTGTTTGCATCAGAGCGACAATTTTTGAGATAGTTATTAAAACTGTTTAAAGGTTGTCAAACGTTTTTTCTCGTTGTACATCCTTTAATTCTAGAGTTAAATTGAAAAATAACGTGTACGAATTTGTTTAACGCATTTGTTTTGGTTACTCGACGTCTCCGTTCTCGTGTAGCCTACATATTGCGTTTTTTTTTTAATTTGCTTACCGGGCTAAAGGTTAGCATGCTTAAAATACGTAAGTCGTTTTGTTCAACAAATTTAAGTAGATAACTCATCAGTTGTTTGCATCAGAGCGACAATTTTTGAGATAGTTATTAAAACTGTTTAAAGGTTGTCAAACGTTGTTTCTCGTTGTATATCCTTTAATTCTAGAGTTAAATTGATAAATAACGTGTACGAATTTGTTTAACGCATTTGTTTTGGTTACTCGACGTCTACGTTCTCGTGTAGCCTACATATTGCGTTTTTTTTTTAATTTGCTTACCAGGCTAAAGGTTAGCATGCTTAAAATACGTAAGTCGTTTTGTTCAACAAATTTAAGTAGATAACTCATCAGTTGTTTGCATCAGAGCGACAATTTTTGAGATAGTTATTAAAACTATTTAAAGGTTGTCAAACGTTGTTTCTCGTTGTACATCCTTTAATTCTAGAGTTAAATTGATAAATAACGTGTACGAATTTGTTTAACGCATTTGTTTTGGTTACTCGACGTCTCCGTTCTCGTGTAGCCTACATATTGCGTTTTTTTTTAATTTGCTTACCGGGCTAAAGGTTAGCATGCTTAAAATACGAAAGTCGTTTTGTTCAACAAATTTAAGTAGATAACTCATCAGTTGTTTGCATCAGAGCGACAATTTTTGAGATAGTTATTAAAACTGTTTAAAGGTTGTCAAACGTTGTTTCTCGTTGTATATCCTTTAATTCTAGAGTTAAAATGATAAATAACGTGTACGAATTTGTTTAACGCATTTGTTTTGGTTACTCGACGTCTCCGTTCTCGTGTAGCCTACATATTGCGTTTTTTTTTTTTAATTTGCTTACCGGGCTAAAGGTTAGCATGCTTAAAATACGTAAGTCGTTTTGTTCAACAAATTTAAGTAGATAACTCATCAGTTGTTTGCATCAGAGCGACAATTTTTGAGATAGTTATTAAAACTATTTAAAGGTTGTCAAACGTTGTTTCTCGTTGTACATCCTTTAATTCTAGAGTTAAATTGATAAATAACGTGTACGAATTTGTTTAACGCATTTGTTTTGGTTACTCGACGTCTCCGTTCTCGTGTAGCCTACATATTGCGTTTTTTTTTTAATTTGCTTACCGGGCTAAAGGTTAGCATGCTTAAAATACGTAAGTCGTTTTGTTCAACAAATTTAAGTAGATAACTCATCAGTTGTTTGCATCAGAATGACAATTTTTGAGATAGTTATTAAAACTATTTAAAGGTTGTCAAACGTTGTTTCTCGTTGTACATCCTTTAATTCTAGAGTTAAATTGATAAATAACGTGTACGAATTTGTTTAACGCATTTGTTTTGGTTACTCGACGTCTCCGTTCTCGTGTAGCTTACATATTGCGTTTTTTTTTAATTTGCTTACCGGGCTAAAGGTTAGCATGCTTAAAATACGTAAGTCGTTTTGTTCAACAAATTTAATTAGATAACTCATAAGTTGTTTGCATCAGAGCGACAATTTTTGAGATAGTTATTAAAACTGTTTAAAGGTTGTCAAACGTTGTTTCTCGTTGTACATCCTTTAATTCTAGAGTTAAATTGATAAATACCGTGTACGAATTTGTTTAACGCATTTGTTTTGGTTACTCGACGTCTCCGTTCTCGTGTAGCCTACATATTGCGTTTTTTTTTTAATTTGCTTACCGGGCTAATGGTTAGCATGCTTAAAATACGTAAGTCGTTTTGTTCAACAAATTTAAGTAGATAACTCATCAGTTGTTTGCATCAGAGCGACAATTTTTGAGATAGTTATTAAAACTGTTTAAAGGTTGTCAAACGATGTTTCTCGTTGTATATCCTTTAATTCTAGAGTTAAATTGATAAATAACGTGTACGAATTTGTTTAACGCATTTTTGGTTACTCGAAGTCTCCGTTCTCGTGTAGCCTACATATTGTGTTTTTTTTTAATTTGCTTACCGGGCTAAAGGTTAGCATGCTTAAAATACGTAAGTCGTTTTGTTCAACAAATTTAAGTAGATAACTCATCAGTTGTTTGCATCAGAGCGACAATTTTTGAGATAGTTATTAAAACTATTTAAAGGTTGTCAAACGTTTTTTCTCGTTGTATATCCTTTAATTCTAGAGTTAAATTGATAAATAACGTGTACGAATTTGTTTAACGCATTTGTTTTGGTTACTCGACGTCTCCGTTCTCGTGTAGCCTACATATTGCGTTTTTTTTTTTAATTTGCTTACCGGGCTAAAGGTTAGCATGCTTAAAATACGTAAGTCGTTTTGTTCAAAAAATTTAAGTAGATAACTCATCAGTTGTTTGCATCAGAGCGGCAATTTTTGAGATAGTTATTAAAACTATTTAAAGGTTGTCAAACGTTGTTTCTCGTTGTACATCCTTTAATTCTAGAGTTAAATTGATAAATAACGTGTACGAATTTGTTTAACGCATTTGTTTTGGTTACTCGACGTCTCCGTTCTCGTGTAGCCTACATATTGCGTTTTTTTTTTAATTTGCTTACCGGGCTAAAGGTTAGCATGCTTAAAATAAGTAAGTCGTTTTGTTCAACAAATTTAAGTAGATAACTCATCAGTTGTTTGCATCAGAGCGACAATTTTTGAGATAGTTATTAAAACTGTTTAAAGGTTGTCAAACGTTGTTTCTCGTTGTACATCCTTTAATTCTAGAGTTATATTGATAAATAACGTGCAAGAATTTGTTTAACGCATTTGTTTTGGTTACTCGACGTCTCCGTTCTCGTGTAGCCTACATATTGCGTTTTTTTTTAATTTGCTTACCGGGCTAAAGGTTAGCATGCTTAAAATACGTAAGTCGTTTTGTTCAACAAATTTAAGTAGATAACTCATCAGTTGTTTGCTTCAGAGCGACAATTTTTGAGATAGTTATTAAAACTGTTTAAAGGTTGTCAAACGTTGTTTCTCGTTGTACATCCTTTAATTCTAGAGTTAAATTGATAAATAACGTGTACGAATTTGTTTAACGAATTTGTTTTGGTTACTCGACGTCTCCGTTCTCGTGTAGCCTACATATTGCGTTTTTTTTTAATTTGCTTACCGGGCTAAAGGTTAGCATGCTTAAAATACGTAAGTCGTTTTGTTCAACAAATTTAAGTAGATAACTCATCAGTTGTTTGCATCAGAGCGACAATTTTTGAGATAGTTATTAAAACTGTTTAAAGGTTTTCAAACGATGTTTCTCGTTGTATATCCTTTAATTCTAGAGTTAAATTGATAAATAACGTGTACGAATATGTTTAACGCATTTGTTTTGGTTACTCGACGTCTCCGTTCTCGTGTAGCCTACATATTGCGTTTTTTTTTTAATTTGCTTACCGGGCTAAAGGTTAGCATGCTTAAAATACGTAAGTCGTTTTGTTCAACAAATTTAAGTAGATAACTCATCAGTTGTTTGCATCAGAGCGACAATTTTTGAGATAGTTATTAAAACTGTTTAAAGGTTGTCAAACGTTTTTTCTCGTTGTACATCCTTTAATTCTAGAGTTAAATTGATAAATAACGTGTACGAATTTGTTTAACGCATTTGTTTTGGTTACTCGACGTCTCCGTTCTCGTGTAGCCTACATATTGCGTTTTTTTTTTAATTTGCTTACCGGGCTAGAGGTTAGCATGCTTAAAATACGTAAGTCGTTTTGTTCAACAAATTTAAGTAGATAACTCATCAGTTGTTTGCATCAGAGCGACAATTTTTGAGATAGTTATTAAAACTGTTTAAAGGTTGTCAAACGTTGTTTCTCGTTGTATATCCTTTAATTCTAGAGTTAAATTGATAAATAACGTGTACGAATTTGTTTAACGCATTTGTTTTGGTTACTCGACGTCTCCGTTCTCGTGTAGCCTACATATTGCGTTTTTTTTTAATTTGCTTACCAGGCTAAAGGTTAGCATGCTTAAAATACGTAAGTCGTTTTGTTCAACAAATTTAAGTAGATAACTCATCAGTTGTTTGCATCAGAGCGACAATTTTTGAGATAGTTATTAAAACTGTTTAAAGGTTGTCAAACGTTGTTTCTCGTTGTATATCCTTTAATTCTAGAGTTAAATTGATAAATAACGTGTACGAATTTGTTTAACGCATTTGTTTTGGTTACTCGACGTCTCCGTTCTCGTGTAGCCTACATATTGCGTTTTTTTTTTTTTAATTTGCTTACCGGGCTAAAGGTTAGCATGCTTAAAATACGTAAGTCGTTTTGTTCAACAAATTTAAGTAGATAACTCATCAATTGTTTGCATCAGAGCGACAATTTTTGAGATAGTTATTAAAACTATTTAAAGGTTGTCAAACGTTGTTTCTCGTTGTACATCCTTTAATTCTAGAGTTAAATTGATAAATAACGTGTACGAATTTGTTTAACGCATTTGTTTTGGTTACTCGACGTCTCCGTTCTCGTGTAGCCTACATATTGCGTTTTTTTTTTAATTTGCTTACCGGGCTAAAGGTTAGCATGCTTAAAATACGAAAGTCGTTTTGTTCAACAAATTTAAGTAGATAACTCATCAGTTGTTTGCATCAGAGCGACAATTTTTGAGATAGTTATTAAAACTGTTTAAAGGTTGTCAAACGTTGTTTCTCGTTGTACATCCTTTAATTCTAGAGTTAAATTGATAAATAACGTGTACGAATTTGTTTAACCCATTTGTTTTGGTTACTCGACGTCTCCGTTCTCGTGTAGCCTACATATTGCGTTTTTTTTTTTAATTTGCTTACCGGGCTAAAGGTTAGCATGCTTAAAATACTTAAGTCGTTTTGTTCAACAAATTTAAGTAGATAACTCATCAGTTGTTTGCATCAGAGCGACAATTTTTGAGATAGTTATTAAAACTGTTTAAAGGTTGTCAAACGTTGTTTCTCGTTGTACATCCTTTAATTCTAGAGTTAAATTGATAAATAACGTGTACGAATTTGTTTAACGCATTTGTTTTGGTTACTCGACGTCTCCGTTCTCGTGTAGCCTACATATTGCGTTTTTTTTTTAATTTGCTTACCGGGCTAAAGGTTAGCATGCTTAAAATACGTAAGTCGTTTTGTTCAACAAATTTAAGTAGATAACTCATCAGTTGTTTGCATCAGAGCGAAAATTTTTGAGATAGTTATTAAAACTGTTTAAAGGTTGTCAAACGATGTTTCTCGTTGTATATCCTTTAATTCTAGAGTTAAATTGATAAATAACGTGTACGAATTTGTTTAACGCATTTGTTTTGGTTACTCGAAGTCTCCGTTCTCGTGTAGCCTACATATTGTGTTTTTTTTTTAATTTGCTTACCGGGCTAAAGGTTAGCATGCTTAAAATACGTAAGTTGTTTTGTTCAACAAATTTAAGTAGATAACTCATCAGTTGTTTGCATCAGAGCGACAATTTTTGAGATAGTTATTAAAACTGTTTAAAGGTTGTCAAACGATGTTTCTCGTTGTATATCCTTTAATTCTAGAGTTAAATTGATAAATAACGTGTACGAATTTGTTTAACGCATTTGTTTTGGTTACTCGACGTCTCCGTTCTCGTGTAGCCTACATATTGCGTTTTTTTTTTAATTTGCTTACCGGGCTAAAGGTTAGCATGCTTAAAATACGTAAGTCGTTTTGTTCAACAAATTTAAGTAGATAACTCATCAGTTGTTTGCATCAGAGCGACAATTTTTGAGATAGTTATTAAAACTATTTAAAGGTTGTCAAACGATGTTTCTCGTTGTATATCCTTTAATTCTAGAGTTAAATTGATAAATAACGTGTACGAATTTGTTTAACGCATTTGTTTTGGTTACTCGACGTCTCCGCTCTCGTGTAGCCTACATATTGCGTTTTTTTTTTTAATTTGCTTACCGGGCTAAAGGTTAGCATGCTTAAAATACGTAAGTCGTTTTGTTCAACAAATTTAAGTAGATAACTCATCAGTAGTTTGCATCAGAGCGACAATTTTTGAGATAGTTATTAAAACTGTTTAAAGGTTGTCAAACGTTGTTTCTCGTTGTACATCCTTTAATTCTAGAGTTAAATTGATAAATAACGTGTACGAATTTGTTTAACGCATTTGTTTTGGTCACTCGACGTCTCCGTTATCGTGTAGCCTACATATTGCATTTTTTTTTTAATTTGCTTACCGGGCTAAAGGTTAGCATGCTTAAAATACGTAAGTCGTTTTGTTCAACAAATTTAAGTAGATAACTCATCAGTTGTTTGCATCAGAGCGACAATTTTTGAGATAGTTATTAAAACTGTTTAAAGGTTGTCAAACGTTGTTTCTCGTTGTACATCCTTTAATTCTAGAGTTAAATTGATAAATAACGTGTACGAATTTGTTTAACGCATTTGTTTTGGTTACTCGACGTCCCCGTTCTCGTGTAGCCTACATATTGCGTTTTTTTTTTAATTTGCTTACCGGGCTAAAGGTTAGCATGCTTAAAATACGTAAGTCGTTTTGTTCAACAAATTTAAGTAGATAACTCATCAGTTGTTTGCATCAGAGCGACAATTTTTGAGATAGTTATTAAAACTGTTTAAAGGTTGTCAAACGTTGTTTCTCGTTGTACATCCTTTAATTCTAGAGTTAAATTGATAAATAACGTGTACGAATTTGTTTAACGCATTTGTTTTGGTTACTCGACGTCTCCGTTCTCGTGTAGCCTACATATTGCGTTTTTTTTTTAATTTGCTTACCGGGCTAAAGGTTAGCATGCTTAAAATACGTAAGTCGTTTTGTTCAACAAATTTAAGTAGATAACTCATCAGTTGTTTGCATCAGAGTGACAATTTTTGAGATAGTTATTAAAACTATTTAAAGGTTGTCAAACGTTGTTTCTCGTTGTACATCCTTTAATTCTAGAGTTAAATTGATAAATAACGTGTACGAATTTGTTTAACGCATTTGTTTTGGTTACTCGACGTCTCCGTTCTCGTGTAGCCTACATATTGCTTTTTTTTTTAATTTGCTTACCGGGCTAAAGGTTAGCATGCTTAAAATACGTAAGTCGTTTTGTTCAACAAATTTAAGTAGATAACTCATCAGTTGTTTGCATCAGAGCGACAATTTTTGAGATAGTTATTAAAACTGTTTAAAGGTTGTCAAACGTTGTTTCTCGTTGTACATCCTTTAATTCTAGAGTTAAATTGATAAATAACGTGTACGAATTTGTTTAACGCATTTGTTTTGGTTACTCGACGTCTCCGTTCTCGTGTAGCCTACATATTGCGTTTTTTTTTAATTTGCTTACCGGGCTAAAGGTTAGCATGCTTAAAATACTTAAGTCGTTTTGTTCAACAAATTTAAGTAGATAACTCATCAGTTGTTTGCATCAGAGCGACAATTTTTGAGATAGTTATTAAAACTGTTTAAAGGTTGTCAAACGTTGTTTCTCGTTGTACATCCTTTAATTCTAGAGTTAAATTGATAAATAACATGTACGAATTTGTTTAACGCATTTGTTTTGGTTACTCGACGTCTCCGTTCTCGTGTAGCCTACATATTGCGTTTTTTTTTTAATTTGCTTACCGGGCTAAAGGTTAGCATGCTTAAAATACGTAAGTCGTTTTGTTCAACAAATTTAAGTAGATAACTCATCAGTTGTTTGCATCAGAGCGACAATTTTTGAGATAGTTATTAAAACTGTTTAAAGGTTGTCAAACGATGTTTCTCGTTGTATATCCTTTAATTCTAGAGTTAAATTGATAAATAACGTGTACGAATTTGTTTAACGCATTTGTTTTGGTTACTCGAAGTCTCCGTTCTCGTGTAGCCTACATATTGTGTTTTTTTTTAATTTGCTTACCGGGCTAAAGTTTAGCATGCTTAAAATACGTAAGTTGTTTTGTTCAACAAATTTAAGTAGATAACTCATCAGTTGTTTGCATCAGAGCGACAATTTTTGAGATAGTTATTAAAACTGTTTAAAGGTTGTCAAACGATGTTTCTCGTTGTATATCCTTTAATTCTAGAGTTAAATTGATAAATAACGTGTACGAATTTGTTTAACGCATTTGTTTTGGTTACTCGACGTCTCCGTTCTCGTGTAGCCTACATATTGCGTTTTTTTTTTAATTTGCTTACCGGGCTAAAGGTTAGCATGCTTAAAATACGTAAGTCGTTTTGTTCAACAAATTTAAGTAGATAACTCATCAGTTGTTTGCATCAGAGCGACAATTTTTGAGATAGTTATTAAAACTGTTTAAAGGTTGTCAAACGTTGTTTCTCGTTGTACATCCTTTAATTCTAGAGTTAAATTGATAAATAACGTGTACGAATTTGGTTAACGCATTTGTTTTGGTTACTCGACGTCTCCGTTCTCGTGTAGCCTACATATTGCGTTTTTTTTTTTAATTTGCTTACCGGGCTAAAGGTTTGCATGCTTAAAATACGTAAGTCGTTTTGTTCAACAAATTTAAGTAGATAACTCATCAGTTGTTTGCATCAGAGCGACAATTTTTGAGATAGTTATTAAAACTGTTTAAAGGTTGTCAAACGTTGTTTCTCGTTGAACATCCTTTAATTCCAGAGTTAAATTGATAAATAACGTGTACGAATTTGTTTAACGCATTTGTTTTGGTTACTCGACGTCTCCGTTCTCGTGTAGCCTACATATTGCGTTTTTTTTTTTAAGTTGCTTACCGGGCTAAAGGTTAGCATGCTTAAAATACGTAAGTCGTTTTGTTCAACAAATTTAAGTAGATAACTCATCAGTTGTTTGCATCAGAGTGACAATTTTTGAGATAGTTATTAAAACTATTTAAAGGTTGTCAAACGTTGTTTCTCGTTGTACATCCTTTAATTCTAGAGTTAAATTGATAAATAACGTGTACGAATTTGTTTAACGCATTTGTTTTGGTTACTCGACGTCTCCGTTCTCGTGTAGCCTACATATTGCGTTTTTTTTTAATTTGCTTACCGGGCTAAAGGTTAGCATGCTTAAAATACGTAAGTCGTTTTGTTCAACAAATTTAAGTAGATAACTCATCAGTTGTTTGCATCAGAGCGACAATTTTTGAGATAGTTATTAAAACTGTTTAAAGGTTGCCAAACATTGTTTCTCGTTGTACATCCTTTAATTCTAGAGTTAAATTGATAAATAACGTGTACGAATTTGTTTAACGCATTTGTTTTGGTTACTTGACGTCTCCGTTCTCGTGTAGCCTACATATTGCGTTTTTTTTTTAATTTGCTTACCGGGCTAAAGGTTAGCATGCTTAAAATACTTAAGTCGTTTTGTTCAACAAATTTAAGTAGATAACTCATCAGTTGTTTGCATCAGAGCGACAATTTTTGAGATAGTTATTAAAACTGTTTAAAGGTTGTCAAACGTTGTTTCTCGTTGTACATCCTTTAATTCTAGAGTTAAATTGATAAATAACGTGTACGAATTTGTTTAACGCATTTGTTTTGGTTACTCGACGTCTCCGTTCTCGTGTAGCCTACATATTGCGTTTTTTTTTAATTTGCTTACCGGGCTAAAGGTTAGCATGCTTAAAATACGTAAGTCGTTTTGTTCAACAAATTTAAGTAGATAACTCATCAGTTGTTTTCATCAGAGCGACAATTTTTGAGATAGTTATTAAAACTGTTTAAAGGTTGTCAAACGATGTTTCTCGTTGTATATCCTTTAATTCTAGAGTTAAATTGATAAATAACGTGTACGAATTTGTTTAACGCATTTGTTTTGGTTACTCGAAGTCTCCGTTCTCGTGTAGCCTACATATTGTGTTTTTTTTTTAATTTGCTTACCGGGCTAAAGGTTAGCATGCTTAAAATACGTAAGTTGTTTTGTTCAACAAATTTAAGTAGATAACTCATCAGTTGTTTGCATCAGAGCGACAATTTTTGAGATAGTTATTAAAACTGTTTAAAGGTTGTCAAACGATGTTTCTCGTTGTATATCCTTTAATTCTAGAGTTAAATTGATAAATAACGTGTACGAATTTGTTTAACGCATTTGTTTTGGTTACTCGACGTCTCCGTTCTCGTGTAGCCTACATATTGCGTTTTTTTTTAATTTGCTTACCGGGCTAAAGGTTAGCATGCTTAAAATACGTAAGTCGTTTTGTTCAAAAAATTTAAGTAGATAACTCATCAGTTGTTTGCATCAGAGCGACAATTTTTGAGATAGTTATTAAAACTATTTAAAGGTTGTCAAACGATGTTTCTCGTTGTATATCCTTTAATTCTAGAGTTAAATTGATAAATAACGTGTACGAATTTGTTTAACGCATTTGTTTTGGTTACTCGACGTCTCCGTTCTCGTGTAGCCTACATATTGCGTTTTTTTTTAAATTTGCTTACCGGGCTAAAGTTAGCATGCTTAAAATACGTAAGTCGTTTTGTTCAACAAATTTAAGTAGATAACTCATCAGTTGTTTGCATCAGAGCGACAATTTTTGAGATAGTTATTAAAACTGTTTAAAGGTTGTCAAACGTTGTTTCTCGTTGTACATCCTTTAATTCTAGAGTTAAATTGATAAATAACGTGTACGAATTTGTTTAACGCATTTGTTTTGGTTACTCGACGTCTCCGTTCTCGTGTAGCCTACATATTGCGTTTTTTTCTTAATTTGCTTACCGGGCTAAAGGTTAGCATGCTTAAAATACGTAAGTCGTTTTGTTCAACAAATTTAAGTAGATAACTCATCAGTTGTTTGCATCAGAGCGACAATTTTTGAGATAGTTATTAAAACTATTTAAAGGTTGTCAAACGATGTTTCTCGTTGTATATCCTTTAATTCTAGAGTTAAATTGATAAATAACGTGTACGAATTTGTTTAACGCATTTGTTTTGGTTACTCGACGTCTCCGTTCTCGTGTAGCCTACATATTGCGTTTTTCTTTAATTTGCTTACCGGGCTAAAGTTAGCATGCTTAAAATACGTAAGTCGTTTTGTTCAACAAATTTAAGTAGATAACTCATCAGTTGTTTGCATCAGAGCGACAATTTTTGAGATAGTTATTAAAACTGTTTAAAGGTTGTCAAACGTTGTTTCTCGTTGTACATCCTTTAATTCTAGAGTTAAATTGAAAAATAACGTGTACGAATTTGTTTTGGTTACTCGACGTCTCCGTTCTCGTGTAGCCTACATATTGCGTTTTTTTTTTAAATTGCTTACAGGGCTAAAGGTTAGCATGCTTAAAATACGTAAGTCGTTTTGTTCAACAAATTTAAGTAGATAACTCATCAGTTGTTTGCATCAGAGCGACAATTTTTGAGATAGTTATTAAAACTGTTTAAAGGTTGTCAAACGTTGTTTCTCGTTGTGCATCCTTTAATTCTAGAGTTAAATTGATAAATAACGTGTACGAATTTGTTTAACGCATTTGTTTTGGTTACTCGACGTCTCCGTTCTCGTGTAGCCTACATATTGCGTTTTTTTTTTAATTTGCTTACCGGGCTAAAGGTTAGCATGCTTAAAATACGTAAGTCGTTTTGTTCAACAAATTTAAATAGATAACTCATCAGTTGTTTGCATCAGAGCGACAATTTTTGAGATAGTTATTAAAACTGTTTAAAGGTTGTCAAACGTTGTTTCTCGTTGTACATCCTTTAATTCTAGAGTTAAATTGATAAATAACGTGTACGAATTTGTTTAACGCATTTGTTTTGGTTACTCGACGTCTCCGTTCTCGTGTAGCCTACATATTGCGTTTTTTTTTTTAATTTGCTTACCGGGCTAAAGGTTAGCATGCTTAAAATACGTAAGTCGTTTTGTTCAACAAATTTAAGTAGATAACTCATCAGTTGTTTGCATCAGAGCGACAATTTTTGAGATAGTTATTAAAACTGTTTAAAGGTTGTCAAACGTTGTTTCTCGTTGTACATCCTTTAATTCTAGAGTTAAATTGATAAATAACGTGTACGAATTTGTTTAACGCATTTGTTTTGGTTACTCGACGTCTCCGTTCTCGTGTAGCCTACATATTGCGTTTTTTTTTTAATTTGCTTACCGGGCTAAAGGTTAGCATGCTTAAAATACGTAAGTCGATTTGTTCAACAAATTTGAGTAGATAACTCAGCAGTTGTTTGCATCAGAGCGACAATTTTTGAGATAGTTATTAAAACTGTTTAAAGGTTGTCAAACGTTGTTTCTCGTTGTACATCCTTTAATTCTAGAGTTAAATTGATAAATAACGTGTACGAATTTGGTTAACGCATTTGTTTTGGTTACTCGACGTCTCCGTTCTCGTGTAGCCTACATATTGCGTTTTTTTTTTTAATTTGCTTACCGGGCTAAAGGTTAGCATGCTTAAAATACGTAAGTCGTTTTGTTCAACAAATTTAAGTAGATAACTCATCAGTTGTTTGCATCAGAGCGACAATTTTTGAGATAGTTATTAAAACTATTTAAAGGTTGTCAAACGATGTTTCTCGTTGTATATCCTTTAATTCTAGAGTTAAATTGATAAATAACGTGTACGAATTTGTTTAACGCATTTGTTTTGGTTACTCGACGTCTCCGTTCTCGTGTAGCCTACATATTGCGTTTTTTTTTTAATTTGCTTACCGGGCTAAAGGTTAGCATGCTTAAAATACGTAAGTCGTTTTGTTCAACAAATTTAAGTAGATAACTCATCAGTTGTTTGCATCAGAGCGACAATTTTTGAGATAGTTATTAAAACTGTTTAAAGGTTGTCAAACGTTGTTTCTCGTTGTACATCCTTTAATTCTAGAGTTAAATTGATAAATAACGTGCACGAATTTGTTTAACGCATTTGTTTTGGTTACTCGACGTCTCCGTTCTCGTGTAGCCTACATATTGCGTTTTTTTTTTAATTTGCTTACCGGGCTAAAGGTTAGCATGCTTAAAATACGTAAGTCGTTTTGTTCAACAAATTTAAGTAGATTACTAATCAGTTGTTTGCATCAGAGCGACAATTTTTGAGATAGTTATTAAAACTGTTTAAAGGTTGTCAAACGTTGTTTCTCGTTGTATATCCTTTAATTCTAGAGTTAAATTGATAAATAACGTGTACGAATTTGTTTAACGCATTTGTTTTGGTTACTCGACGTCTCCGTTTTCGTGTAGCCTACATATTGCGTTTTTTTTTAATTTGCTTACCGGGCTAAAGGTTAGCATGCTTAAAATACGTAAGTCGTTTTGTTCAACAAATTTAAGTAGATAACTCATCAGTTGTTTGCATCAGAGCGACAATTTTTGAGATAGTTATTAAAACTGTTTAAAGGTTGTCAAACGTTGTTTCTCGTTGTATATCCTTTAATTCTAGAGTTAAATTGATAAATAACGTGTACGAATTTGTTTAACGCATTTGTTTTTGGTTACTCGTAGTCTCCGTTCTCGTGTAGCCTACATATTGCGTTTTTTTTTTTAATTTGCTTACCGGGCTAAAGGTTAGCATGCTTAAAATACGTAAGTCGTTTTGTTCAACAAATTTAAGTAGATAACTCATCAGTTGTTTGCATCAGAGCGACAATTTTTGAGATAGTTATTAAAACTGTTTAAAGGTTGTCAAACGTTGTTTCTCGTTGTATATCCTTTAATTCTAGAGTTAAATTGATAAATAACGTGTACGAATTTGTTTAACGCATTTGTTTTGGTTACTCGACGTCTCCGTTCTCGTGTAGCCTACATATTGCGTTTTTTTTTTAATTTGCTTACCGGGCTAAAGGTTAGCATGCTTAAAATACGTAAGTCGTTTTGTTCAACAAATTTAAGTAGATAACTCATCAGTTGTTTGCATCAGAGCGACAATTTTTGAGATAGTTATTAAAACTGTTTAAAGGTTGTCAAACGTTGTTTCTCGTTGTACATCCTTTAATTCTAGAGTTAAATTGATAAATAACGTGTACGAATTTGTCTAACGCATTTGTTTTGGTTACTCGACGTCTCCGTTCTCGTGTAGCCTACGTATTGCGTTTTTTTTTTTAATTTGCTTACCGGGCTAAAGGTTAGCATGCTTAAAATACGTAAGTCGTTTTGTTCAACAAATTTAAGTAGATAACTCTCCAGTTGGTTGCATCAGAGCGACAATTTTTGAGATAGTTATTAAAACTGTTTAAAGGTTGTCAAACGTTGTTTCTCGTTGTACATCCTTTAATTCTAGAGTTAAATTGATAAATAACGTGTACGAATTTGTTTAACGCATTTGTTTTGGTTACTCGACGTCTCCGTTCTCGTGTAGCCTACATATTGCTTTTTTTTTTTTAATTTGCTTACCGGGCTAAAGGTTAGCATGCTTAAAATACGTAAGTCGTTTTGTTCAACAAATTTAAGTAGATAACTCATCAGTTGTTTGCATCAGAGCGACAATTTTTGAGATAGTTATTAAAACTGTTTAAAGGTTGTCAAACGTTGTTTCTCGTTGTACATCCTTTAATTCTAGAGTTAAATTGATAAATAACGTGTACGAATTCGTTTAACGCATTTGTTTTGGTAACTCGACGTCTCCGTTCTCGTGTAGCCTACATATTGCGTTTTTTTTTTAATTTGCTTACCGGGCTAAAGGTTAGCATGCTTAAAATACGTAAGTCGTTTTGTTCAACAAATTTAAGTAGATAACTCATCCGTTGTTTGCATCAGAGCGACAATTTTTGAGATAGTTATTAAAACTATTTAAAGGTTGTCAAACGATGTTTCTCGTTGTATATCCTTTAATTCTAGAGTTAAATTGATAAATAAAGTGTACGAATATGTTTAACGCATTTGTTTTGGTTACTCGACGTCTCCGTTCTCGTGTAGCCTACATATTGAGTTTTTTTTTTAATTTGCTTACCGGGCTAAAGGTTAGCATGCTTAAAATACGTAAGTCGTTTTGTTCAACAAATTTAAGTAGATAACTCATCCGTTGTTTGCATCAGAGCGACAATTTTTGAGATAGTTATTAAAACTGTTTAAAGGTTGTCAAACGTTGTTTCTCGTTGTACATCCTTTAATTCTAGAGTTAAATTGATAAATAACGTGTACGAATTTGTTTAACGCATTTGTTTTGGTTACTCGACGTCTCCGTTCTCGTGTAGCCTACATATTGCGTTTTTTTTTTTAATTTGCTTACCGGGCTAAAGGTTAGCATGCTTAAAATACGTAAGTCGTGTTGTTCAACAAATTTAAGTAGATAACTCATCAGTTGTTTGCATCAGAGCGACAATTTTTGAGATAGTTATTAAAACTGTTTAAAGGTTGTCAAACGTTGTTTCTCGTTGTACATCCTTTAATTCTAGAGTTAAATTGATAAATAACGTGTACGAATTTGTTTAACCCATTTGTTTTGGTTACTCGACGGCTCCGTTCTCGTGTAGCCTACATATTGCGTTTTTTTTTTAATTTGCTTACCAGGCTAAAGGTTAGCATGCTTAAAATACGTAAGTCGTTTTGTTCAACAAATTTGAGTAGATAACTCAGCAGTTGCTTGCATCAGAGCGACAATTTTTGAGATAGTTATTAAAACTGTTTAAAGGTTGTCAAACGTTGTTTCTCGTTGTATATCCTTTAATTCTAGAGTTAAATTGATAAATAACGTGTACGAATTTGTTTAACGCATTTGTTTTGGTTACTCGACGTCTCCGTTCTCGTGTAGCCTACATATTGCGTTTTTTTTTTTAATTTGCTTACCGGGCTAAAGGTTAGCATGCTTAAAATACGTAAGTCGTTTTGTTCAACAAATTTAAGTAGATAACTCATCAGTTGTTTGCATCAGAGCGACAATTTTTGAGATAGTTATTAAAACTATTTAAAGGTTGTCAAACGTTGTTTCTCGTTGTATATCCTTTAATTCTAGAGTTAAATTGATAAATAACGTGTACGAATTTGTTTAACGCATTTGTTTTGGTTACTCGACGTCTCGTTCTCGTGTAGCCTACATATTGCGTTTTTTTTTTAATTTGCTTACCGGGCTAAAGGTTAGCATGCTTAAAATACGTAAGTTGTTTTGTTCAACAAATTTAAGTAGATAACTCATCAGTTGTTTGCATCATAGCGACAATTTTTGAGATAGTTATTAAAACTATTTGAAGGTTGTCAAACGATGTTTCTCGTTGTACATCCTTTAATTCTAGAGTTAAATTGATAAATAACGTGTACGAATTTGTTTAACGCATTTGTTTTGGTTACTCGACGTCTCCGTTCTCGTGTAGCCTACATATTGCGTTTTTTTTTAATTTGCTTACCGGGCTAAAGGTTAGCATGCTTAAAATACGTAGGTCGTTTTGTTCAACAAATTTAAGTAGATAACACATCAGTTGTTTGCATCAGAGCGACAATTTTTGAGATAGTTATTAAAACTGTTTAAAGGTTGTCAAACGTTGTTTCTCGTTGTATATCCTTTAATTCTAGAGTTAAATTGATAAATAACGTGTACGAATTTGTTTAACGCATTTGTTTTGGTTACTCGACGTCTCCGTTCTCGTGTAGCCTACATATTGCGTTTTTTTTTAATTTGCTTACCGGGCTAAAGGTTAGCATGCTTAAAATACGTAAGTCGTTTTGTTCAACAAATTTAAGTAGATAACTCATCAGTTGTTTGCATCAGAGCGACAATTTTTGAGATAGTTATCAAAACTGTTTAAAGGTTGTCAAACGTTGTTTCTCGTTGTATATCCTTTAATTCTAGAGTTAAATTGATAAATAACGTGTACGAATTTGTTTAACGCATTTGTTTTAGTTACTCGACGTCTCCGTTCTCGTGTAGCCTACATATTGCGTTTTTTTTTTAATTTGCTTACCGGGCTAAAGGTTAGCATGCTTAAAATACGTAAGTCGTTTTGTTCAACAAATTTAAGTAGATAACTCATCAGTTGTTTGCATCAAAGCGACAATTTTTGAGATAGTTATTAAAACTGTTTAAAGGTTGTCAAACGATGTTTCTCGTTGTATATCCTTTAATCCTAGAGTTAAATTGATAAATAACGTGTACGAATTTGTGGAGATTAAGTTTCCTTTAAGCTATTCTGATCTATTTCGAATTTGTTTAACGCATTTGTTTTGGTTACTCGACGTCTCCGTTCTCGTGTAGCCTACATATTGCGTTTTTTTTTTAATTTGCTTACCGGGCTAAAGGTTAGCACGCTTAAAATACGTAAGTCGTTTTGTTCAACAAATTTAAGTAGATAACTCATCAGTTGTTTGCATCAGAGCGACAATTTTTGAGATAGTTATTAGAACTATTTAAAGGTTGTCAAACGATGTTTCTCGTTGTATATCCTTTAATTCTAGAGTTAAATTGATAAATAACGTGTACGAATTTGTTTAACGCATTTGTTTTGGTTACTCGAAGTCTCCGTTTTCGTGTAGCCTACATATTGCGTTTTTTTTTAATTTGCTTACCGGGCTAAAGGTTAGCATGCTTAAAATACATAAGTCGTTTTGTTCAACAAATTTAAGTAGATAACTCATCAGTTGTTTGCATCAGAGCGACAATTTTTGAGATAGTTATTAAAACTGTTTAAAGGTTGTCAAACGATGTTTCTCGTTGTATATCCTTTAATTATAGAGTTAAATTGATAAATAACGTGTACGAATTTGTTTAACGCATTTGTTTTGGTTACTCGACGTCTTCGTTCTCGTGTAGCCTACATATTGCGTTTTTTTTTTTAATTTGCTTACCGGGCTAAAGGTTAGCATGCTTAAAATACGTAAGCCGTTTTGTTCAACAAATTTAAGTAGATAACTCAGCAGTTGTTTCCATCAGAGCGACAATTTTTGAGATAGTTATTAAAACTGTTTAAAGGTTGTCAAACGTTATTTCTCGTTGTACATCCTTTAATTCTAGAGTTAAATTGATAAATAACGTGTACGAATTTGTTTAACGCATTTGTTTTGGTTACTCGACGTCTCCGTTCTCGTGTAGCCTACATATTGCGTTTTTTTTTTTAATTTGCTTACCGGGCTAAAGGTTAGCATGCCAAAAATACGTAAGTCGTTTTGTTCAACAAATTTAAGTAGATAACTCATCAGTTGTTTGCATCAGAGCGACAATTTTTGAGATAGTTATTAAAACTGTTTAAAGGTTGTCAAACGTTGTTTCTCGTTGTACATCCTTTAATTCTAGAGTTAAATTGATAAATAACGTGTACGAATTTGTTTAACGCATTTGTTTTGGTTACTCGACGTCTCCGTTCTCGTGTAGCCTACATATTGCTTTTTTTTTAAATTGCTTACCGGGCTAAAGGTTAGCATGCTTAAAATACGTAAGTCGTTTTGTTCAACAAATTTAAGTAGATAACTCATCAGTTGTTTGCATCAGAGCGACAATTTTTGAGATAGTTATTAAAACTGTTTAAAGGTTGTCAAACGTTGTTTCTCGTTGTACATCCTTTAATTCTAGAGTTAAATTGATAAATAACGTGTACGAATTTGTTTAACGCATTTCTTTTGGTTACTCGACGTCTCCGTTCTCGTGTAGCCTACATATTGCGTTTTTTTTTTAATTTGCTTACCGGGCTAAAGGCTAGCATGCTTAAAATACGTAAGTCGTTTTGTTCAACAAATTTAAGTAGATAACTCATCAGTTGTTTGCATCAGAGCGACAATTTTTGAGATAGTTATTAAAACTGTTTAAAGGTTGTCAAACGTTGTTTCTCGTTGTACATCCGTTAATTCTAGAGTTAAATTGATAAATAACGTGTACGAATTTGTTTAACCCATTTGTTTTGGTTACTCGACGGCTCCGTTCTCGTGTAGCCTACATATTGCGTTTTTTTTTAATTTGCTTACCAGGCTAAAGGTTAGCATGCTTAAAATACGTAAGTCGTTTTGTTCAACAAATTAGAGTAGATAACTCAGCAGTTGCTTGCATCTGAGCGACAATTTTTGAGATAGTTATTAAAACTGTTTAAAGGTTGTCAAACGTTGTTTCTCGTTGTACATCCTTTAATTCTAGAGTTAAATTAATAAATAACGTGTACGAATTTGTTTAACGCATTTGTTTTGGTTACTCGACGTCTCCGTTCTCGTGTAGCCTACATATTGCGTTTTTTTTTTAATTTGCTTACCGGGCTAAAGGTTAGCATGCTTAAAATACGTAAGTCGTTTTGCTCAACAAATTTAAGTAGATAACACATCAGTTGTTTGCATCAGAGCGACAATTTTTGAGATAGTTATTAAAACTATTTAAAGTTTGTCAAACGATGTTTCTCGTTGTATATCCTTTAATTCTAGAGTTAAATTGATAAATAACGTGTACGAATTTGTTTAACGCATTTGTTTTGGTTACTCGACGTCTCCGTTCTCGTGTAGCCTACATATTGCGTTTTTTTTTTAATTTGCTTACCGGGCTAAAGGTTAGCATGCTTAAAATACGTAAGTCGTTTTGTTCAACAAATTTAAGTAGATAACTCATCAGTTGTTTGCATCAGAGCGACAATTTTTGAGATAGTTATTAAAACTGTTTAAAGGTTGTCAAACGTTGTTTCTCGTTGTATATCCTTTAATTCTAGAGTTAAATTGATAAATAACGTGTACGAATTTGTTTAACGCATTTGTTTTGGTTACTCGACGTCTCCGTTCTCGTGTAGCCTACATATTGCGTTTTTTTTTAATTTGCTTACCGGGCTAAAGGTTAGCATGCTTAAAATACGTAAGTCGTTTTGTTCAACAAATTTAAGTAGATAACTCATCAGTTGTTTGCATCAGAGCGACAATTTTTGAGATAGTTATTAAAACTGTTTAAAGGTTGTCAAACGTTGTTTCTCGTTGTACATCCTTTAATTCTAGAGTTAAATTGATAAATAACGTGTACGAATTTGTTTAACGCATTTGTTTTGGTTACTCGACGTCTCCGTTCTCGTGTAGCCTACATATTGCGTTTTTTTTTTAATTTGCTTACCAGGCTAAAGGTTAGCATGCTTAAAATACGTAAGTCGTTTTGTTCAACAAATTTAAATAGATAACTCATCAGTTGTTTGCATCAGAGCGACAATTTTTGAGATAGTTATTAAAACTGTTTAAAGGTTGTCAAACGTTGTTTCTCGTTGTACATCCTTTAATTCTAGAGTTAAATTGATAAATAACGTGTACGAATTTGTTTAACGCATTTGTTTTGGTTACTCGACGTCTCCGTTCTCTTGTAGCCTACATATTGCGTTTTTTTTTTAATTTGCTTACCGGGCTAAAGGTTAGCATGCTTAAAATACGTAAGTCGTTTTGTTCAACAAATTTAAGTAGATAACTCATCAGTTGTTTGCATCAGAGCGACAATTTTTGAGATAGTTATTAAAACTGTTTAAAGGTTGTCAAACGATGTTTCTCGTTGTATATCCTTTAATTCTAGAGTTAAATTGATAAATAACGTGTACGAATTTGTTTAACGCATTTGTTTTGGTTACTCGACGTCTCCGTTCTCGTGTAGCCTACATATTGGGTTTTTTTTTAATTTGCTTACCGGGCTAAAGGTTAGCATGCTTAAAATACGTAAGTCGTTTTGTTCAACAAATTTAAGTAGATAACTCATCAGTTGTTTGCATCAGAGCGACAATTTTTGAGATAGTTATTAAAACTGTTTAAAGGTTGTCAAACGATGTTTCTCGTTGTATATCCTTTAATTCTAGAGTTAAATTGATAAATAACGTGTACGAATTTGTTTAACGCATTTGTTTTGGTTACTCGACGTCTCCGTTCTCGTGTAGCCTACATATTGCGTTTTTTTTTAATTTGCTTACCGGGCTAAAGGTTAGCATGCTTAAAATACGTAAGTCGTTTTGTTCAACAAATTTAAGTAGATAACTCATCAGTTGTTTGCATCAGAGCGACAATTTTTGAGATAGTTATTAAAACTGTTTAAAGGTTGTCAAACGTTGTTTCTCGTTGTACATCCTTTAATTCTAGAGTTAAATTGATAAATAACTTGTACGAATTTGTTTAACGCATTTGTTTTGGTTACTCGACGTCTCCGTTCTCGTGTAGCCTACATATTGCGTTTTTTTTTTAATTTGCTTACCGGGCTAAAGGTTAGCATGCTTAAAATACGTAAGTCGTTTTGTTCAACAAATTTAAGTAGATAACTCATCCGTTGTTTGCATCAGAGCGACAATTTTTGAGATAGTTATTAAAACTATTTAAACGTTGTCAAACGATGTTTCTCGTTGTATATCCTTTAATTCTAGAGTTAAATTGATAAATAACGTGTACGAATATGTTTAACGCATTTGTTTTGGTTACTCGACGTCTCCGTTCTCGTGTAGCCTACATATTGCGTTTTTTTTTTTAATTTGCTTACCGGGCTAAAGGTTAGCATGCTTAAAATACGTAAGTCGTTTTGTTCAACAAATTTAAGTAGATAACTCATCCGTTGTTTGCATCAGAGCGACAATTTTTGTGATAGTTATTAAAACTATTTAAAGGTTGTCAAACGTTGTTTCTCGTTGTACATCCTTTAATTCTAGAGTTAAATTGATAAATAACGTGTACGAATTTGTTTAACGCATTTGTTTTGGTTACTCGACGTCTCCGTTCTCGTGTAGCCTACATATTGCGTTTTTTTTTTTTAATTTGCTTACCGGGCTAAAGGTTAGCATGCTTCAAATACGTAAGTCGTTTTGTTCAACAAATTTAAGTAGATAACTCATCAGTTGTTTGCATCAGAGCGACAATTTTTGAGATAGTTATTAAAACTGTTTAAAGGTTGTCCAACGTTGTTTCTCGTTGTATATCCTTTAATTCTAGAGCTAAATTGATAAATAACGTGTACGAATTTGTTTAACGCATTTGTTTTGGTTACTCGACGTCTCCGTTCTCGTGTAGCCTACATATTGCGTTTTTTTTTTTTAATTTGCTTACCGGGCTAAAGGTTAGCATGCTTAAAATACGTAAGTCGTTTTGTTCAACAAATTTAAGTAGATAACTCATCAGTTGTTTGCATCAGAGCGACAATTTTTGAGATAGTTATTAAAACTGTTTAAAGGTTGTCAAACGTTTTTTCTCGTTGTACATCCTTTAATTCTAGAGTTAAATTGATAAATAACGTGTATGAATTTGTTTAACGCATTTGTTTTGGTTACTCGACGTCTTCGTTCTCGTGTAGCCTACATATTTCGTTTTTTTTTTAATTTGCTTACCGGGCTAAAGGTTAGCATGCTTAAAATACGTAAGTCGTTTTGTTCAACAAATTTAAGTAGATAACTCATCCGTTGTTTGCATCAGAGCGACAATTTTTGAGATAGTTATTAAAACTGTTTAAAGGTTGTCAAACGTTGTTTCTCGTTGTATATCCTTTAATTCTAGAGTTAAATTGATAAATAACGTGTGCATTTGTTTTGGTTACTCGACGTCTCCGTTCTCGTGTAGCCTACATATTGCGTTTTTTTTTTAATTTGCTTACCGGGCTAAAGGTTAGCATGCTTAAAATACGTAAGTCGTTTTGTTCAACAAATTTAAGTAGATAACTCATCAGTTGTTTGCATCAGAGCGACAATTTTTGAGATAGTTATTAAAACTGTTTAAAGGTTGTCAAACGTTGTTTCTCGTTGTACATCCTTTAATTCTAGAGTTAAATTGATAAATAACGTGTACGAATTTGTTTAACGCATTTGTTTTGGTTACTCGACGTCTCCGTTCTCGTGTAGCCTACATATTGCGTTTTTTTTTTAATTTGCTTACCGGGCTAAAGGTTAGCATGCTTAAAATACGAAAGTCGTTTTGTTCAACAAATGTAAGTAGATAACTCATCAGTTGTTTGCATCAGAGCGACAATTTTTGAGATAGTTATTAAAACTGTTTAAAGGTTGTCAAACGATATTTCTCATTGTATATCCTTTAATTCTAGAGTTAAATTGATAAATAACGTGTACGAATTTGTTTAACGCATTTGTTTTGGTTACTCGACGTCTCCGTTCTCGTGTAGCCTACATATTGCGTTTTTTTTTTAATTTGCTTACCGGGCTAAAGGTTAGCATGCTTAAAATACGTAAGTCGTTTTGTTCAACAAATTTAAGTAGATAACTCATCAGTTGTTTGCATCAGAGCGACAATTTTTGAGATAGTTATTAAAACTGTTTAAAGGTTGTCAAACGTTGTTTCTCGTTGTACATCCTTTAATTCTAGAGTTAAATTGATAAATAACGTGTACGAATTTGTTTAACGCATTTGTTTTGGTTACTCGACGGCTCCGTTCTCGTGTAGCCTACATATTGCGTTTTTTTTTTAATTTGCTTACCAGGCTAAAGGTTAGCATGCTTAAAATACGTAAGTCGTTTTGTTCAACAAATTTGAGTAGATAACTCAGCAGTTGCTTGCATCAGAGCGACAATTTTTGAGATAGTTATTAAAACTGTTTAAAGGTTGTCAAACGTTGTTTCTCGTTGTATATCCTTTAATTCTAGAGTTAAATTGATAAATAACGTGTACGAATTTGTTTAACGCATTTGTTTTGGTTACTCGACGTCTCCGTTCTCGTGTAGCCTACATATTGCGTTTTTTTTTTAATTTGCTTACCGGGCTAAAGGTTAGCATTCTTAAAATACGTAAGTCGTTTTGTTCAACAAATTTAAGTAGATAACTCATCAGTTGTTTGCATCAGAGCGACAATTTTTGAGATAGTTATTAAAACTGTTTAAAGGTTGTCAAACGTTGTTTCTCGTTGTACATCCTTTAATTCTAGAGCTAAATTGATAAATAACGTGTACGAATTTGTTTAACGCATTTGTTTTGGTTACTCGACGTCTCCGTTCTCGTGTAGCATACATATTGCGTTTTTTTTTTTAATTTGCTTACCGGGCTAAAGGTTAGCATGCTTAAAATACGTAAGTCGTTTTGTTCAACAAATTTGAGTAGATAACTCAGCAGTTGTTTGCATCAGAGCGACAATTTTTGAGATAGTTATTAAAACTGTTTAAAGGTTGTCAAACGTTGTTTCTCGTTGTACATCCTTTAATTCTAGAGTTAGATTGATAAATAACGTGTACGAATTTGTTTAACGCATTTGTTTTGGTTACTCGACGTCTCCGTTCTCGTGTAGCCTACATATTGCGTTTTTTTTTTTAATTTGCTTACCGGGCTAAAGGTTAGCATGCTTAAAATACGTAAGTCGTTTTGTTCAACAAATTTAAGTAGATAACTCATCAGTTGTTTCATCAGAGCGACAATTTTTGAGATAGTTATTAAAACTGTTTAAAGGTTGTCAAACGTTGTTTCTCGTTGTATATCCTTTAATTCTAGAGTTAAATTGATAAATAACGTGTACGAATTTGTTTAACGCATTTGTTTTGGTTACTCGACGTCTCCGTTCTCGTGTAGCCTACATATTGTGTTTTTTTTTTAATTTGCTTACCGGGCTAAAGGTTAGCATGCTTAAAATACGTAAGTCGTTTTGTTCAACAAATTTAAGTAGATAACTCATCAGTTGTTTGCATCAGAGCGACAATTTTTGAGATAGTTATTAAAACTGTTTAAAGGTTGTCAAACGTTGTTTCTCGTTGTACATCCTTTAATTCTAGAGTTAAATTGATAAATAACGTGTACGAATTTGTTTAACGCATTTGTTTTGGTTACTCGACGTCTCCGTTCTCGTGTAGCCTACATATTGCGTTTTTTTTTTAATTTGCTTACCGGGCTAAAGGTTAGCATGCTTAAATACGTAAGTCGTTTTGTTCAACAAATTTAAGTAGATAACTCATCCGTTGTTTGCATCAGAGCGACAATTTTTGAGATAGTTATTAAAACTGTTTAAAGGTTGTCGAACGTTGTTTCTCGTTGTACATCCTTTAATTCTAGAGTTAAATTGATAAATAACGTGTACGAATTTGTTTAACGCATTTGTTTTGGTTACTCGACGTCTCCGTTCTCGTGTAGCCTACATATTGCGTTTTTTTTTTAATTTGCTTACCGGGCCAAAGGTTAGCATGCTTAAAATACGTAAGTCGTTTTGTTCAACAAATTTAAGTAGATAACTCATCAGTTGTTTGCATCAGAGCGACAATTTTTGAGATAGTTATTAAAACTGTTTAAAGGTTGTCAAACGTTGTTTCTCGTTGTACATCCTTTAATTATAGAGTTAAATTGATAAATAACGTGTACGAATTTGTTTAACGCATTTGTTTTGGTTACTCGACGTCTCCGTTCTCGTGTAGCCTACATATTGCGTTTTTTTTTTAATTTGCTTACCGGGCTAAGGTTAGCATGCTTAAAATACGTAAGTCGTTTTGTTCAACAAATTTAAGTAGATAACTCATCAGTTGTTTGCATCAGAGCGACAATTTTTGAGATAGTTATTAAAACTGTTTAAAGGTTGTCAAACGTTGTTTCTCGTTGTATATCCTTTAATTCTAGAGTTAAATTGATAAATAACGTGTACGAATTTGTTTAACGCATTTGTTTTGGTTACTCGACGTCTCCGTTCTCGTGTAGCCTACATATTGCGTTTTTTTTTTAATTGGCTTACCGGGCTAAAGGTAAAGGCTTAAAATACGTAAGTCGTTTTGTTCAACAAATTTAAGTAGATAACTCATCAGTTGTTTGCATCAGAGCGACAATTTTTGAGATAGTTATTAAAACTGTTTAAAGGTTGTCGAACGTTGTTTCTCGTTGTATATCTTTTAATTCTAGTGTTAAATTGATAAATAACGTGTACGAATTTATTTAACGCATTTGTTTTGGTTACTCGACGTCTCCGTTCTCGTGTAGCCTACATATTGCGATTTTTTTAAATTTGCTTACCGGGCTAAAGGTTAGCATGCTTAAAATACGTAAGTCGTTTTGTTCAACAAATTTAAGTAGATAACTCATCAGTTGTTTGCATCAGAGCGACAATTTTTGAGATAGTTATTAAAACTGTTTAAAGGTTGTCAAACGTTGTTTCTCGTTGTACATCCTTTAATTCTAGAGTTAAATTGATAAATAACGTGTACGAATTTGTTTAACGCATTTGTTTTGGTTACTCGACGTCTCCGTTCTCGTGTAGCCTACATATTGCGTTTTTTTTTTTAATTTGCTTACCGGGCTAAAGGTTAGCATGCTTAAAATACGTAAGTCGTTTTGTTCAACAAATTTAAGTAGATAACTCATCAGTTGTTTGCATCAGAGCGACAATTTTTGAGATAGTTATTAAAACTGTTTAAAGGTTGTCAAACGTTGTTTCTCGTTGTATATCCTTTAATTCTAAAGTTAAATTGATAAATAACGTGTACGAATTTGTTTAACGCATTTGTTTTGGTTACTCGACGTCTCCGTTCTCGTGTAGCCTACATATTGCGTTTTTTTTTAATTTGCTTACCGGGCTAAAGGTTAGCATGCTTAAAATACGTAAGTCGTTTTGTTCAACAAATTTAAGTAGATAACTCATCAGTTGTTTGCATCAGAGCGACAATTTTTGAGATAGTTATTAAAACTGTTTAAAGGTTGTCAAACGATGTTTCTCGTTGTATATCCTTTAATTCTAGAGTTAAATTGATAAATAACGTGTACGAATTTGTTTAACGCATTTGTTTTGGTTACTCGACGTCTCCGTTCTCGTGTAGCCTACATATTGTGTTTTTTTTTTAATTTGCTTACCGGGCTAAAGGTTAGCATGCTTAAAATACGTAAGTCGTTTTGTTCAACAAATTTAAGTAGATAACTCATCAGTTGTTTGCATCAGAGCGACAATTTTTGAGATAGTTACTAAAACTATTTAAAGGTTGTCAAACGATGTTTCTCGTTGTGTATCCTTTAATTCTAAAGTTAAATTGTGTACGAATTTGTTTAACGCATTTGTTTTGGTTACTCGACGTCTCCGTTCTCGTGTAGCCTACATATTGCGTTTTTTTTTTTTAAATTTGCTTACCAGGCTAAAGGTTAGCATGCTTAAAATACGTAAGTCGTTTTGTTCAACAAATTTAAGTAGATAACTCATCAGTTGTTTGCATCAGAGCGACAATTTTTGAGATAGTTATTAAAACTGTTTAAAGGTTGTCAAACGTTGTTTCTCGTTGTATATCCTTTAATTCTAGAGTTAAATTGATAAATAACGTGTACGAATTTGTTTAACGCATATGTTTTGGTTACTCGACGTCTCCGTTCTCGTGTAGCCTACATATTGCGTTTTTTTTTTAATTTGCTTACCGGGCTAAAGGTTAGCATGCTTAAAATACGTAAGTCGTTTTGTTCAACAAATTTAAGTAGATAACTCATCAGTTGTTTGCATCAGAGCGACAATTTTTGAGATAGTTATTAAAACTATTTAAAGGTTGTCAAACGATGTTTCTCGTTGTATATCCTTTAATTCTAGAGTTAAATTGATAAATAACGTGTACGAATTTGTTTAACGCATTTGCTTTGGTTACTCGACGTCTCCGTTCTCGTGTAGCCTACATATTGCGTTTTTTTTTTTAATTTGCTTACCGGGCTAAAGGTTAGCATGCTTAAAATACGTAAGTCGTTTTGTTCAACAAATTTAAGTAGATAACACATCAGTTGTTTGCATCAGAGCGACAATTTTTGAGATAGTTATTAAAACTATTTAAAGGTTGTCAAACGATGTTTCTCGTTGTATATCCTTTAATTCTAGAGTTAAATTGATAAATAACGTGTACGAATATGTTTAACGCATTTGTTTTGGTTACTCGACGTCTCCGTTCTCGTGTAGCCTACATATTGCGTTTTTTTTTTAATTTGCTTACCGGGCTAAAGGTTAGCATGCTTAAAATACGCAAGTCGTTTTGTTCAACAAATTTAAGTAGATAACTCATCAGTTGTTTGCATCAGAGCGACAATTTTTGAGATAGTTATTAAAACTATTTAAAGGTTGTCAAACGATGTTTCTCGTTGTATATCCTTTAATTCTAGAGTTAAATTGATAAATAACGTGTACGAATATGTTTAACGCATTTGTTTTGGTTACTCGAAGTCTCCGTTCTCGTGTAGCCTACATATTGCGTTTTTTTTTAATTTGCTTACCGGGCTAAAGGTTAGCATGCTTAAAACACGTAAGTCGCTTTGTTCAACAAATTTAAGTAGATAACTCATCAGTTGTTTGCATCAGAGCGACAATTTTTGAGATAGTTATTAAAACTGTTTAAAGGTTGTCAAACGTTATTTCTCGTTGTACATCCTTTAATTCTAGAGTTAAATTGATAAATAACGTGTACGAATTTGTTTAACGCATTTATTTTGGTTACTCGACGTCTCCGTTCTCGTGTAGCCTACATATTGCGTTTTTTTTTTTAGTTTGCTTACCGGGCTAAAGGTTAGCATGCTTAAAATACGTAAGTCGTTTCGTTCAACAAATTTAAGTAGATAACTCATCAGTTGTTTGCATCAGAGCAACAATTTTTGAGATAGTTATTAAAACTGTTTAAAGGTTGTCAAACGTTGTTTCTCGTTGTACATCCTTTAATTCTAGAGTTAAATTAATAAATAACGTGTACGAATTTGTTTAACGCATTTGTTTTGGTTACTCGACGTCTCCGTTCTCGTGTAGCTTACATATTGCGTTTTTTTTTTTAATTTGCTTACCGGGCTAAAGGTTAGCATGCTTAAAATACGTATGTCGTTTTGTTCAACAAATTTAAGTAGATAACTCATCAGTTGTTTGCATCAGAGCGACAATTTTTGAGATAGTTATTAAAACTGTTTAAAGGTTGTCAAACGTTGTTTCTCGTTGTATATCCTTTAATTCTAGAGTTAAATTGATAAATAACGTGTACGAATTTGTTTAACGCATTTGTTTTGGTTACTCGGCGTCTCCGTTCTCGTGTAGCCTACATATTGGGTTTTTTTTTTTAATTTGCTTACCGGGCTAAAGGTTAGCATGCTTAGAATACGTAAGTCGTTTTGTTCAACAAATTTAAGTAGATAACTCATCAGTTGTTTGCATCAGAGCGACAATTTTTGAGATAGTTATTAAAACTATTTAAAGGTTGTCAAACGATGTTTCTCGTTGTATATCCTTTAATTCTAGAGTTAAATTGATAAATAACGTGTACGAATTTGTTTAACGCATTTGCTTTGGTTACTCGACGTCTCCGTTCTCGTGTAGCCTACATATTGCGTTTTTTTTTTAATTTGCTTACCGGGCTAAAGGTTAGCATGCTTAAAATACGTAAGTCGTTTTGTTCAACAAATTTAAGTAGATAACTCATCAGTTGTTTGCATCAGAGCGACAATTTTTGAGATAGTTATTAAAACTATTTAAAGGTTGTCAAACGATGTTTCTCGTTGTATATCCTTTAATTCTAGAGTTAAATTGATAAATAACGTGTACGAATTTGTTTAACGCATTTGTTTTGGTTACTCGAAGTCTCCGTTCTCGTGTAGCCTACATATTGCGTTTTTTTTTAATTTGCTTACCGGGCTAAAGGTTAGCATGCTTAAAATACGTAAGTCGCTTTGTTCAACAAATTTAAGTAGATAACTCATCAGTTGTTTGCATCAGAGCGACAATTTTTGAGATAGTTATTAAAACTGTTTAAAGGTTGTCAAACGATGTTTCTCGTTGTATATCCTTTAATTCTAGAGTTAAATTGATAAATAACGTGTACGAATTTGTTTAACGCATTTGTTTTGGTTACTCGACGTCTCCGTTCTCGTGTAGCCTACATATTGCGTTTTTTTTTTAATTTGCTTACCGGGCTAAAGGTTAGCATGCTTAAAATACGTAAGTCGTTTTGTTCAACAAATTTAAGTAGATAACTCAGCAGTTGTTTCCATCAGAGCGACAATTTTTGAGATAGTTATTAAAACTGTTTAAAGGTTGTCAAACGTTATTTCTCGTTGTACATCCATTAATTCTAGAGTTAAATTGATAAATAACGTGTACGAATTTGTTTAACGCATTTGTTTTGGTTACTCGACGTCTCCGTTCTCGTGTAGCCTACATATTGCGTTTTTTTTTTAATTTGCTTACCGGGCTAAAGGTTAGCATGCTTAAAATACGTAAGTCGTTTTGTTCAACAAATTTAAGTAGATAAATCATCAGTTGTTTGCATCAGAGCGACAATGTTTGAGATAGTTATTAAAACTGTTTAAAGGTTGTCAAACGTTGTTTCTCGTTGTACATCCTTTAATTCTAGAGTTAAATTGATAAATAACGTGTACGAATTTGTTTAACGCATTTGTTTTGGTTACTCGACGTCTCCGTTCTCGTGTAGCCTACATATTGCGTTTTTTTTTTAATTTGCTTACCGGGCTAAAGGTTAGCATGCTTAAAATACGTAAGTCGTTTTTTTCAACAAATTTAAGTAGATAAATCATCAGTTGTTTGCATCAGAGCGACAATTTTTGAGATAGTTATTAAAACTGTTTAAAGGTTGTCAAACGTTGTTTCTCGTTGTACATCCTTTAATTCTAGAGTTAAATTTATAAATAACGTGTACGAATTTGTTTAACGCATTTGTTTTGGTTACTCGACGTCTCCATTCTCGTGTAGCCTACATATTGCGTTTTTTTTTAATTTGCTTACCGGGCTAAAGGTTAGCATGCTTAAAATACGTAAGTCGTTTTGTTCAACAAATTTAAGTAGATAACTCATCAGTTGTTTGCATCAGAGCGACAATTTTTGAGATAGTTATTAAAACTGTTTCAAGGTTGTCAAACGTTGTTTCTCGTTGTACATCCTTTAATTCTAGAGTTAAATTGATAAATAACGTGTACGAATTTGTTTAACGCATTTGTTTTGGTTACTCGACGTCTCCGTTCTCGTGTAGCCTACATATTGCGTTTTTTTTTTTTAATTTGCTTACCGGGCTAAAGGTTAGCATGCTTAAAATTCGTAAGTCGTTTTGTTCAACAAATTTAAGTAGATAACTCATCAGTTGTTTGCATCAGAGCGACAATTTTTGAGATAGTTATTAAAACTGTTTAAAGGTTGTCAAACGTTGTTTCTCGTTGTATATCCTTTAATTCTAGAGTTAAATTGATAAATAACGTGTACGAATTTGTTTAACGCATTTGTTTTGGTTACTCGACGTCTCCGTTCTCGTGTAGCCTACATATTGCGTTTTTTTTTTAATTTGCTTACCGGGCTAAAGGTTAGCATGCTTAAAATACGTAAGTCGTTTGGTTCAACAAATTTAAGTAGATAACTCATCAGTGGTTTGCATCAGAGCGACAATTTTTGAGATAGTTTTTAAAACTATTTAAGGTTGTCAAACGTTGTTTCTCGTTGTATATCCTTTAATTCTAGAGTTAAATTGATAAATAACGTGTACGAATTTGTTTAACGCATTTGTTTTGGTTACTCAAAGTCTCCGTTCTCGTGTAGCCTACATATTGCGTTTTTTTTAATTTGCTTACCGGGCTAAAGGTTAGCATGCTTAAAATACGTAAGTCGTTTTGTTCAACAAATTTAAGTAGATAACTCATCAGTTGTTTGCATCAGAGCGACAATTTTTGAGATAGTTATTAAAACTGTTTAAAGGTTGTCAAACGTTGTTTCTCGTTGTACATCCTTTAATTCTAGAGTTAAATTGATAAATAACGTGTACGAATTTGTTTAACGCATTTCTTTTGGTTACTCGACGTCTCCGTTCTCGTGTAGCCTACATATTGCGTTTTTTTTTAATTTGCTTACCGGGCTAAAGGCTAGCATGCTTAAAATACGTAAGTCGTTTTGTTCAACAAATTTAAGTAGATAACTCATCAGTTGTTTGCATCAGAGCGACAATTTTTGAGATAGTTATTAAAACTGTTTAAAGGTTGTCAAACGTTGTTTCTCGTTGTACATCCTTTAATTCTAGAGTTAAATTGATAAATAACGTGTACGAATTTGTTTAACCCATTTGTTTTGGTTACTCGACGGCTCCGTTCTCGTGTAGCCTACATATTGCGTTTTTTTTTAATTTGCTTACCAGGCTAAAGGTTAGCATGCTTAAAATACGTAAGTCGTTTTGTTCAACAAATTAGAGTAGATAACTCAGCAGTTGCTTGCATCTGAGCGACAATTTTTGAGATAGTTATTAAAACTGTTTAAAGGTTGTCAAACGTTGTTTCTCGTTGTACATCCTTTAATTCTAGAGTTAAATTGATAAATAACGTGTACGAATTTGTTTAACGCATTTGTTTTGGTTACTCGACGTCTCCGTTCTCGTGTAGCCTACATATTGCGTTTTTTTTTTAATTTGCTTACCGGGCTAAAGGTTAGCATGCTTAAAATACGTAAGTCGTTTTGTTCAACAAATTTAAGTAGATAACTCATCAGTTGTTTGCATCAGAGCGACAATTTTTGAGATAGTTATTAAAACTATTTAAAGTTTGTCAAACGATGTTTCTCGTTGTATATCCTTTAATTCTAGAGTTAAATTGATAAATAACGTGTACGAATTTGTTTAACGCATTTGTTTTGGTTACTCGACGTCTCCGTTCTCGTGTAGCCTACATATTGCGTTTTTTTTTTAATTTGCTTACCGGGCTAAAGGTTAGCATGCTTAAAATACGTAAGTCGTTTTGTTCAACAAATTTAAGTAGATAACTCATCAGTTGTTTGCATCAGAGCGACAATTTTTGAGATAGTTATTAAAACTGTTTAAAGGTTGTCAAACGTTGTTTCTCGTTGTATATCCTTTAATTCTAGAGTTAAATTGATAAATAACGTGTACGAATTTGTTTAACGCATTTGTTTTGGTTACTCGACGTCTCCGTTCTCGTGTAGCCTACATATTGCGTTTTTTTTTAATTTGCTTACCGGGCTAAAGGTTAGCATGCTTAAAATACGTAAGTCGTTTTGTTCAACAAATTTAAGTAGATAACTCATCAGTTGTTTGCATCAGAGCGACAATTTTTGAGATAGTTATTAAAACTGTTTAAAGGTTGTCAAACGTTGTTTCTCGTTGTACATCCTTTAATTCTAGAGTTAAATTGATAAATAACGTGTACGAATTTGTTTAACGCATTTGTTTTGGTTACTCGACGTCTCCGTTCTCGTGTAGCCTACATATTGCGTTTTTTTTTTAATTTGCTTACCAGGCTAAAGGTTAGCATGCTTAAAATACGTAAGTCGTTTTGTTCAACAAATTTAAATAGATAACTCATCAGTTGTTTGCATCAGAGCGACAATTTTTGAGATAGTTATTAAAACTGTTTAAAGGTTGTCAAACGTTGTTTCTCGTTGTACATCCTTTAATTCTAGAGTTAAATTGATAAATAACGTGTACGAATTTGTTTAACGCATTTGTTTTGGTTACTCGACGTCTCCGTTCTCTTGTAGCCTACATATTGCGTTTTTTTTTTAATTTGCTTACCGGGCTAAAGGTTAGCATGCTTAAAATACGTAAGTCGTTTTGTTCAACAAATTTAAGTAGATAACTCATCAGTTGTTTGCATCAGAGCGACAATTTTTGAGATAGTTATTAAAACTGTTTAAAGGTTGTCAAACGATGTTTCTCGTTGTATATCCTTTAATTCTAGAGTTAAATTGATAAATAACGTGTACGAATTTGTTTAACGCATTTGTTTTGGTTACTCGACGTCTCCGTTCTCGTGTAGCCTACATATTGGGTTTTTTTTTAATTTGCTTACCGGGCTAAAGGTTAGCATGCTTAAAATACGTAAGTCGTTTTGTTCAACAAATTTAAGTAGATAACTCATCAGTTGTTTGCATCAGAGCGACAATTTTTGAGATAGTTATTAAAACTGTTTAAAGGTTGTCAAACGATGTTTCTCGTTGTATATCCTTTAATTCTAGAGTTAAATTGATAAATAACGTGTACGAATTTGTTTAACGCATTTGTTTTGGTTACTCGACGTCTCCGTTCTCGTGTAGCCTACATATTGCGTTTTTTTTTAATTTGCTTACCGGGCTAAAGGTTAGCATGCTTAAAATACGTAAGTCGTTTTGTTCAACAAATTTAAGTAGATAACTCATCAGTTGTTTGCATCAGAGCGACAATTTTTGAGATAGTTATTAAAACTGTTTAAAGGTTGTCAAACGTTGTTTCTCGTTGTACATCCTTTAATTCTAGAGTTAAATTGATAAATAACGTGTACGAATTTGTTTAACGCATTTGTTTTGGTTACTCGACGTCTCCGTTCTCGTGTAGCCTACATATTGCGTTTTTTTTTTAATTTGCTTACCGGGCTAAAGGTTAGCATGCTTAAAATACGTAAGTCGTTTTGTTCAACAAATTTAAGTAGATAACTCATCCGTTGTTTGCATCAGAGCGACAATTTTGAGATAGTTATTAAAACTATTTAAACGTTGTCAAACGATGTTTCTCGTTGTATATCCTTTAATTCTAGAGTTAAATTGATAAATAACGTGTACGAATATGTTTAACGCATTTGTTTTGGTTACTCGACGTCTCCGTTCTCGTGTAGCCTACATATTGCGTTTTTTTTTTAATTTGCTTACCGGGCTAAAGGTTAGCATGCTTAAAATACGTAAGTCGTTTTGTTCAACAAATTTAAGTAGATAACTCATCAGTTGTTTGCATCAGAGCGACAATTTTTGAGATAGTTATTAAAACTGTTTAAAGGTTGTCAAACGTTGTTTCTCGTTGTACATCCTTTAATTCTAGAGTTAAATTGATAAATAACGTGTACGAATTTGTTTAACGCATTTGTTTTGGTTACTCGACGTCTCCGTTCTCGTTGTAGCCTACATATTGCGTTTTTTTTTTTAATTTGCTTACCGGGCTAAAGGTTAGCATGCTTAAAATACGAAAGTCGTTTTGTTCAACAAATGTAAGTAGATAACTCATCAGTTGTTTGCATCAGAGCGACAATTTTTGAGATAGTTATTAAAACTGTTTAAAGGTTGTCAAACGATATTTCTCATTGTATATCCTTTAATTCTAGAGTTAAATTGATAAATAACGTGTACGAATTTGTTTAACGCATTTGTTTTGGTTACTCGACGTCTCCGTTCTCGTGTAGCCTACATATTGCGTTTTTTTTTTTAATTTGCTTACCGGGCTAAAGGTTAGCATGCTTAAAATACGTAAGTCGTTTTGTTCAACAAATTTAAGTAGATAACTCATCAGTTGTTTGCATCAGAGCGACAATTTTTGAGATAGTTATTAAAACTGTTTAAAGGTTGTCAAACGTTGTTTCTCGTTGTACATCCTTTAATTCTAGAGTTAAATTGATAAATAACGTGTACGAATTTGTTTAACGCATTTGTTTTGGTTACTCGACGGCTCCGTTCTCGTGTAGCCTACATATTGCGTTTTTTTTTTAATTTGCTTACCAGGCTAAAGGTTAGCATGCTTAAAATACGTAAGTCGTTTTGTTCAACAAATTTGAGTAGATAACTCAGCAGTTGCTTGCATCAGAGCGACAATTTTTGAGATAGTTATTAAAACTGTTTAAAGGTTGTCAAACGTTGTTTCTCGTTCTATATCCTTTAATTCTAGAGTTAAATTGATAAATAACGTGTACGAATTTGTTTAACGCATTTGTTTTGGTTACTCGACGTCTCCGTTCTCGTGTAGCCTACATATTGCGTTTTTTTTTAATTTGCTTACCGGGCTAAAGGTTAGCATTCTTAAAATACGTAAGTCGTTTTGTTCAACAAATTTAAGTAGATAACTCATCAGTTGTTTGCATCAGAGCGACAATTTTTGAGATAGTTATTAAAACTGTTTAAAGGTTGTCAAACGTTGTTTCTCGTTGTACATCCTTTAATTCTAGAGCTAAATTGATAAATAACGTGTACGAATTTGTTTAACGCATTTGTTTTGGTTACTCGACGTCTCCGTTCTCGTGTAGCATACATATTGCGTTTTTTTTTTTAATTTGCTTACCGGGCTAAAGGTTAGCATGCTTAAAATACGTAAGTCGTTTTGTTCAACAAATTTGAGTAGATAACTCAGCAGTTGTTTGCATCAGAGCGACAATTTTTGAGATAGTTATTAAAACTGTTTAAAGGTTGTCAAACGTTGTTTCTCGTTGTACATCCTTTAATTCTAGAGTTAGATTGATAAATAACGTGTACGAATTTGTTTAACGCATTTGTTTTGGTTACTCGACGTCTCCGTTCTCGTGTAGCCTACATATTGCGTTTTTTTTTTAATTTGCTTACCGGGCTAAAGGTTAGCATGCTTAAAATACGTAAGTCGTTTTGTTCAACAAATTTAAGTAGATAACTCATCAGTTGTTTGCATCAGAGCGACAATTTTTGAGATAGTTATTAAAACTGTTTAAAGGTTGTCAAACGTTGTTTCTCGTTGTATATCCTTTAATTCTAGAGTTAAATTGATAAATAACGTGTACGAATTTGTTTAACGCATTTGTTTTGGTTACTCGACGTCTCCGTTCTCGTGTAGCCTACATATTGTGTTTTTTTTTAATTTGCT